>NC_056699.1:19376064-19566064 GCF_018831695.1 Puntigrus tetrazona
CTTCAGGTTAACAAAACTGTTTTATTTTATTTTCAAACTTACAAATGCATATATGCAGAAGGCAGTAAAATGGTTAATGAAGAGAAGTATAAACGCACAGCACATCCTGTCAGTCATTTTATTTATGTATTTATTTCTTTCACATTTAGAAAAAATCATTAAATGGTAGAAATTCTAATTTGTGCAGTAGTAGAATAGATATGGATACAACAAATAAAAATATTGCATTAATGTCACATTTATTTAATGCTCTTTTTGTCTTCTATTATTAATGTATTAAAGTATAAAGTATTTTAATATTTATTTTACCAAAATGTTCAAATTTACAATTACTGTTTTCTTAACATTTAGTAAACATTTTATAAGCATGTTTAATAGAGTGTTAACATTTTAAGTAAAATTAATTTTAGGGTAAAAGTGTTGCACTTTATACAAAATTCTCTAAATATTATTTCAAAGTCTATTATTGTTTTTAGCAAGTCTTTATGCACGAAAATTAATTAAGATCTAATGCATAAAATGTAGGGTCATTCTTGGACATATGAAGGTCACACTTTATTATGCATGGTTTTTCTAACCTGCTAACTAGAGTTTTTGCTTTTTTTTTCCAAACACACACACACAGTGGACTGCCTGGACCCTTCCTGTTCATCTCACGGAGTGTGTATTCACGGAGAGTGCCACTGCAATCCAGGCTGGGGCGGCAACAACTGCGAGATCCTAAAGACGATGTGTCCAGACCAGTGCTCGGGGCATGGAACCTACCAGACGGAGAGCGGCACCTGTACCTGCGACACCAACTGGACTGGACCCGACTGCTCCATCGGTATCTTTTCTACACTTCCACGCTCGCTTCTTTAATATGATGCTCTTCCCACTTTGTTTTAATCGCGCTTAGTTTTATACGCAGATTAGCTGCTTATTGTTTTTAAGGGCATTAACAAGCTGTTATTTTTGATTTTCTGTCCTCCTCTCTGTTTAATCTGTCCCTCTCAAAAGCACGTTTGAGTCAACCTTAAATACACTATCATTATGAAATATCTCTCAGTCCATCAAAAGCTCAGCCGCAGCTAGTGTGGGATGCGTGTGCACGTCTTGTGTTTGTGCGAGTGACGATACTGATCTCTGTAATAAGAGTAGTATTGGACTCCTGCTGTTTTAAGACTCACCCATGGTCGGCCTTTTAGTTATACAATGCTATTTTCCCAGCAGCAATCTGTGTCTAATGAAAATACTATTTCACCCAAGAGCCCCACACAGCAATCTCTCTCTCACTCTCGCTTTTTCTCTCAGTCCTTTTCTTTCCCATCCCATTTCAATTGAGGAAGAACTACCTGATGTCTTTGTAAACCATCACTTCCCTCTCTTTCATTAATTAGCCTTACATCTTCAATTAGCGCAGCGTTAATGAATGAGGCCTGCATGCCCCCCTCTGTCACGTTGACGGCCGCAGTGCTGTGCTGTGGTAAATGCTGATAAACGCCTATTGCGTGGGGACGGGTTTTGATCGAATCGACGACAAAAGTGCAGATAAAATTAGTAATGGCCCTTTTGTCTTAGATAATGATAGGCTTAGAAAAATTAAATACAGAGGGCGAGAGGAGGGCATGTGTCTACAGAAGTGTCATAGCTGTTCTTGCATGTGCCCCCTCAAATTTTTATTTTTTTGAGCCAAAAAAAACCAAATGTGTTCATTTTTAGATTATAATTACACAGTTGAGATATTTATTAGCATTATCCTTACTAATGTTGATGTTTAAAAAAAATTATATAAAAAATACTGAAACAAAAAAAAGAATGTACTTCATATTAACTTATATTAACTTAAATCTGTAAAATGAATGGGTAACATTTTACTGTAAGGGTCTTGTCTTTAATACAGTGGAGACCATAAAATATAGAATAACACTGCTTAACGGCATTTGTTAGTTTTGATCATTTCTGCATACTCTGATACATCTTTTAACAGTTTAACTTCATAAATGAATGTATAAATAAATAAACATAGAATTTAACATTTGGTTTATGTATTATGAGCAAACTAACATTTCCAGTTTTAGATATAATAAACTAAGGTTGAAATTAAAAGTATTTAATGTATTATTAACAAACATAAATAACCAATGAACTCTAGGGCATTTATAAATGTACTGATTATTAATACATGCTGTGAAAAAAAAAATTGTTGACTCATGATGCCTAATGCCTAATCGACTTATTTTAAAGAAGTGAAAATGAAAGTGTTACCAAATCATAATATAAATTATTTATAGATTTAACAATGCACACTGAGTATCAATATATCAAAATAACCCTTCTTATAATTCTATCAAGAACTAAGTTTGTTAAAAAATCTTCACATCATGTCTTGCCTAGGACAGCAAATACGCCAGGAATGGCCTCTTAGAAAATTAGGTGCATGACGCCGCGTGCAACAGGGACACATTTAGGGACTCGGTCCACACACTCTGGCAGCAACTCCTGCAAAGACAGTAATCCAGATTGATATAGTACAGTTGCAGCCGGCTTACGGCTCGAGCCGTCAGTTTTCCAGAAGCACTTCCCAGCAGCTGCTCTCCATCTGTCTGTGTGAACTTTTTCCTTGTACGCAGTCTCTCTCTTTCAATCACGCTCCCGCTCTGAGGAAACTGAGGTGAACTTCAGCAGAGTTTCATCTGATGAAGGATAAAACACACAGGCGCCCACACATACACACACACACACACACACACACACACGCCGGAGGGGTGCGTCACTCCGGCCCACCTGCAGGAGGCATAATAACAGCACGCAGCGGGGAAGCCAACCACAAACTGGCACTCACCTGACCCACAGGCTGCTGGGAAATTCTCTCTTCATTTCTTCACTTCTGTTTCCTTGTCTCAATACACTTTCAGCAGCTCTGGCTGAGTGTCATGTCATGGTTTCACACCTTGTCAGGAAGCGCCGCAGAAAGAGTCAGAGAGGAGTTTTAACAATGCCCCATCCCGTGATTTGTCTTTATCAAGAAATGTCTTTCTAGTGCTTTGTTTCTTCTATGACAGGGTGTGTCAGGCTGCGAGGCTCTGGTGGAATGGTGTGTGGGCTGTTAAACTACAGCTTGCTTTGCGCCAGTCTGTCTTCATCTACTATTCTGCCAAACCCACACACGTCTGCATCGCGCACGTACACAAACTCATAAACCCATTCCAAATCGCTATCAGACACTTTTCACAGGATATCGTTCAAAATGCACCCAATTTTCCCTCATCGGCTTTTGTTGCCAGTTGCATTCACGGCCAGGTATGACAAACACGAAACTAGTTTCTATTGACAAAAACGTGCAATTTCTCTATGGAAGCTTTTGTCAATAGAGAATCTTTTTTCTGTAAACATGCCAAAAAAAAAAGAGTACAAACCTGCGAAGAGAAATGCTAATAAAGCACTTCCATGATAGCTTCGATCCCAAAAGCCATTCAAACACACTCCTGATGTTTGGCAGACCGTGGAGTGTGTATAAATTGATTTATTTTGGCTTGATGTGTTTTCTTCTATCTATGTGGGAGGCCTGTCTTCTGGGTCCGGGTGGAAAGTTCAGCGTGTCAATTCACATCCGTGTCTGCATGCTCTGATGTCTCTTTCCCTTTCCCCAATCACACACCTTTAGCCAGCAGCACCCCTCTGCCAAAGCCTCCACGAGGCAGTGGGTCAGACAAGGTCGGGATATGTCACTGTTACGGGGTGTCTGTTGAGGTGGGGCAGACAGTCTCCCCTCCGCCACACAGGATGCTTGACACAGCAGGAGTCCCCAGTTATCTATTTCCTGTCATAAGTTTTTCACACTTAAATTCAATAACTTAGACATGACCGTTCTCAGGAATGTAACCTCTGCTCTTGTTGTTTTGAGTAGAGGAGATTTGCGCTAACGCGTTGTAGAACATATGCCCTTTCATAGTCCTTGGCTATGCTGCAGCCAAGACCAAAAAAGCGATTTTAATTTTTTTTTTCGTCTTTGTTTGTGTTTGCAGAGGTGTGTGCAGTGGACTGTGGCTCTCACGGTGTGTGTATAGGAGGAAGCTGTCGCTGTGAAGAGGGCTGGACCGGTTCGGTATGTGATCTGAAAGCTTGTCACCCACGCTGCACTGAACACGGTACCTGCAAGGACGGCAAATGCGAATGTCACCAGGGCTGGACCGGAGAACACTGCACCGTTGGTAAGACACATAATCATCAGTATGTCAGTATTAACACGCTACATGACCAAGAGAATTTGAATACCCTGTTTTTAACAAGTTAATTCAAGTGAATTTGAGAGGCTTGGGTATAAAGATAATTCAGTCTGGTATGGAAGAATTCGACTAGCCTGCACAAACCCCACACCTGAACTCCACTCTAGACACTGGGGATGAATTTGGAAGAGCCCATTGCCTAACATCAGTATCTGACCTCGGTGATTTCTCTTGTGTCTGAATGGGAGCAAATCCCACAGCCATACTGCAACATCTAGTGGAAAGGCTTCTCAGATGAATTGAAGAAATGTGAGTCAAAACTTCATGCCGAAGGTTTTGCAAATCAAACGCTCACCAAGCACACATGGATAGTGTTTACTTTTTTTTACTTTTTTGCCATATAGTGTACTTGCATAATTTGTGCTCAGGATTGGTTCTGATTATTTCCAGCTGCTTTTGCTGCTTTTGTATTGAAGCTATTTGCTATTTGTTATGAAGGTTTACCTCACATCTTTGAACTTGTTTTGATTGCATATTCCCTTTGTCTTTCTGCCTTTACTCCACCTGCTTTGGCTCTTCCACCTCGACAGGAAGTGGACTATGAGTGTTTGTACTGTTTTGTACTTTCACCCTGACCTTTGCTTGCTATCAAAGCAGTGACATTTTCATTGCCGTTGATGCAGGCATCCACAGGGTAACAACTATTCTAAACGACAGCAATGTCTCCTCACAAGCACTAAACTGTGTTTTATTTATATCTCAAAACAAAAAAGTCATGGTATATTGATATATTTATCAAGTAATATATAAGTCAAATATAAAAAATTCTTCTTGTATCTTCTTAAACACAAAATCTACATGTTGCTGGGCACTCACTTAACCGTCAGTCACTAAATCTGTTCATGTTGTTAGCGTGTTGGCTACATCCTCCACCAGCTCAACTCTCAGCAGGGTACGTCAGCTGCTCCATTACTCAACACGAGCGATCGAGGTACGCGGCCTCGTTAGCAAGCAGGCTTGTTTCGCCGGGCAGCTTTATGAGAATCTGGCCAGCGTTTTGCTATTCGTCTTCCAAATTAGCACGGTTAGCACGTAATTCTGTCATGCTCTTCTGTTCAAGCCAGCCACCCACACACCACACTCTCACCCTGACTCCAAACTTTACCAAGCAGAAATGCTAGACGAGTTTGATCACTTAATGACCTCTTGTTGCTCTAAGTTTAAACATTATAAATGGCCTTAAGCCTTTAGAAGACCATATTTTAAATTGCGTGTCAATGGTTTTAATGGATTGGTCAATTTGACAGTTTCATTAAAGCTAAAGTGTGTATGTAATTTCTGTGCAGCTAGCATCATCAAATGGAATTGCAAAAATAATGACTGTTATCAAACAGGTTTGCTGAACACTCACCTAGTTTGTCATTGGTCAGCCAAACAAATCGTCCTGTCCTGAACTCACAGCATCGTTCAAGCCAATATCCGATTGCTTAAATGTGAAACGCAAAAACAACAAATTATTAGCTTAAAGTGTTTATGCCATATAATTTTTTTGTGCAAAACACTTTCCGGGTTGGTTTACTTTGTGTGTGGCCTTCTAGAAATTGAATGATTGAATATATCTCTTTAGGCCAAGGTTGATACTTTGTCCCTCTTTGCTGAGTACATGCATTGCAGGATGTGGAAGTGTGTGTGTGTGTGTGTGTGTGTGTGTGTGTGTGTGTGTGTGTGTGTGTGTGTGTGTGTGTGTGTGTGTGTGTGTGTTTGAGAGAGAGCACAAGAGGGAGCTAAAAGAATTATGGTACCTCATACATCATATGTGTCAGACTGAGATAAGGGGCCTCTTGGTTCCACATAGGTGTGTGTGTGTGTGTGTGTGTGTTGTGTGTTTGTGTGTGTGACCTTCCCTGTCCCTCTACACCCACTCACTCTCATTAGACCTCTTCACAGTGAGTCCACACACAAACACCCCTGCATTACAACATACTTGCATCATCATTCTTTCACACAAAGACACCAGACATGGGTACTCTAAGACAGCTCTCACACTGACCAGCAGCATCCAGACATCCTCAGTATTGTTGACATGAGATCTTTCTTAAACAATTCAGATTTAAGGGTTGTTTAAAACCATAAGTCACACACTACATGGTGATAGTAGCCTCAATGCATTTTTGGTGAAATATGAAAATATGACAATTTGCTCTAAGCTGTGTGGAGACTGTTTTTTAATAAGATTGGTTTCAATCTCCATCTCAAATCAGAGCCACGTATTTATGTTGTCATAAATTATTTATCATTCAGCACCCAGTGGTGCCTTATATGAAATAAAATTCTGGAAAACTTAAAGAGAGTCAGAGGGGTATTAGGTTTAAAATATTGTGATGAGAGTGTGTTATGCAACACCTAAAACCATGAATGTAAACAATCAAAGCAGAAAGATCATATAAGCGAAAGGAGGGCATTTTTATGTGAATATATAGGAGATTAATCATACCCTTACACTCTTTTTTCACTGAAGTATAAATCTTTTAAAACATCCCTCATCCACGCCAACTGCAAGACAAGGAAAGATCGTAAAACTAGTCTAATGACATGCTCTTTAGGAAACTTAATGCCCATATAAAAAGCTCATTTATACTGGCAATGTTCCTTAATTTTATATCTTCAGCGAAATCTAGAATATTCAATATATCACCCAGCCCTAATCCTAACTGAATATTAGAGTCTATAATGTGAACTTATCCAGACAGTACAGCAGATTTTTAAAAGACGGCTGTTTGATTTAGCTTAGTGTGACACAGATCTGTTTATTCATTTGGAAATGATTGGGGAGCTTTATAAGAGGGGGAGAAGGAGAGTAGAAGCGTGAAATATTTCTCACGACACAGACACCCAAAACACACTTTCTGCCAACTGCACTTTCTCTTGTCGGAGGCTGAGATGCTCTTTTTAGACTACTGGTTATTTCAGGACTTGTTGAAAGTTGTTAACAAGACTTCTCAGAGCATGCTCCATGTGGTGGGTTGAGCTACATTTAGTTCTTTTTGTGTATCTTAACACTAGCTACTTGTAGCAGTTAACAAAATTTTGTGAGACAGTAACCGCTAGTCCACTAGTAGATCACACACAAAATGCCATCTATAGGAATGAAATCCATCTTTCATATATAAAACCATTTACATTTTCTAAACAGACCCTTTTTAGTAGTTATGTCACAATAGAGTGACAGTATTTTAAGTTAGTCTGCTACACTCACTAAATGAAGTCCTGTTATTAACATGTATATTTTTCTCTATACATCCCATGAGCCCATGCATTCTCTTTAGTAAATAAGTTTAGGAATATGATGAATTACAATGCTGGCATGTATAATGTGAATATATGGTGCATATTCTGGAACAAGAACGCACTCATGTGAGCACATTTACTTGGGAGATTTTCTTGGTAATAGCTCTTTAAAAACTCTTTATGACTAAAGAAAAGAGATTTTTTTGTGAAGTGTGGCTTGTCAGAAGCTTCCAATGCCAGACATTTGAGATTTTTTATTAAGACTTGTATGCTTCATTAGGCCTTGGGCCCTTCCAGATCATTCATCAGAAGCACAACTCTTACTGTGAGAAAGCCATGGATTATAGCAAGCTGTGCACACACATCAATCAACCCTGCAGGAGCCCCTTTTATGTGAGCGTGCGTATGTGTGTGTGTGTGTGTGTACTCACACACAATAATGCATTCAAAATAATTTTGTCAAACTTATATACTGTAAAAGTGCACAAATTGAACTATTGTGTGAAGACTCCCCAAATCCTTATTGGAGCAGATCGTTCTCTCAGCAGCCATTTTGGTAAGGCCCCCAGGCAGCTATTTTGTAGTCATGTAGGCTGAATGAGGAGAGACCGAAATCTCCAGACTGCTTGCCAAGGTTGGGTTTCACGCCATATCACAAATAAAATCTGACAACCATAGTATCACAAATTTACTTTTACAGCTAAAATCTGACAACAAAACTATAGTTTCTAGATTTGTCCAGCTGATAGACATACACGTCAAAGAACTCTTGGTCATTGGCTGTTTTAATTTAATGGCAGGACTCCCCATACCTCCCATATTAAACATTTACCATATTGTAATATATCCCATTTATTTCAGGAACAGTGTTACAAGATTTGTCAGAAATTATTCTCGTATGCTGATCTGGTGCTCAAGAAATCTCATCAGTGCAAAAAACGTTTTTGCTGCTTAACATTTTAGAAAGAACTGTGATATAATCCCATCCCACCCCAACAATCACACTTTTATTCAGCAAGGTTGCGTTAAATTAAACAAAAGATCTTTATTACATTTGAATGCTGTTTTTGTGAACTTTCTATTCATCACAGCACACATAGTAAATAAGTAGCGTAATAGAATGATTTCTGAACATCCTGACACTGAAGATTTTTTAGGTTAAATTTGAACACACATTAAAATAAAAAACAGTAATATTAATAATTCCCAATATGTCAGTTTTTACCATATTCTTGTCCAATAAAATGCAGCCTTGTTAGTCAAAAGGGAGTTCTTTCAAAAAGAATTTATCCAAAACTTTGACTGATAGTGTACCGCACATGTCTAAAACAAACAGCTTCCATTTACACAGTATTGAAGCGCCTGTCCTTCAAAACCTCCCATTTATCATCACGCACGCACACGTGCATACAGACAAAGAAATCAATAGCACACACTAAAGCCGCACAAGCACGCCAACACACAACTATATCATCCTGATCTCCAATGCCCTCAATTCTCCCCTCGCGTCAGACCATGTCAGATAGATGGAGGGTTAAAGCAAAAACACAGCACGCACTGTACATCTACAAATCATTCTCCACGCTTTATCATCTCAATCACTAATTAATGAAATGCCCTTTCACAGCACATTAATCCAGGCAGGCTCTGAAAAGGGAACAGGAATTAGGTGCACAGTCAGCCGAATAGTGCTGGTGGCGAGCGATACGCTGTCATTATATGGTGGCGGGCAGGTAGAAGGCGGACACATTGCCAACGTTTGATTGGTTCTGGGGGGATGGCTTGAGGTGCCCACTAACGTGATTAAAACACATGTTTGGCCCCTATGTCACACTAGCTATACCCACAGCTGTGAGGGCATGTATACCGCCATGTGGCTGTGCAACGCAATTAGGATAATGGAAATTAATATAGGCTCTCTCTCTTTCTCTTTAGAGGAACAGTGATTGAACCACGCTGGACGTGATGTATAATTGTTTCCAGATTAATGTCACTTTAATCAGAGCACTTTGAATGTGCACGTAAATAATAAAGCATTGATGTCTGTAAAGGGAAGATTGGCTTTTTTTTTTTTCTTTTCGTTTTCCTCCTTCACTTACTCTCTCTCTATATCTCCCCTCAGGACCATCAATGTAAATGAACAAAAGTTTGTTGTAATTAGCCAGTAATTGGCTGCCCTCACTGGCAAGTTTCCAGTTCGGAGCATGCGTTAGCTTGTGTTTTCATAACCCGCTGTGTATTCTGGAGTAGATCCGCAGCTCAGTCTTCTACAACTGTTCTGGATCTCTCAGACATAACAGCGAGTGTGTGGAAACTAGACACTGAGGAATTTAATCAGTACGCTCTCTCCGTCACACACACACACACAAAACCTCTCAATCAGTCACAACCACACACACTCGTCTTCCATTCACACGTAAGAGTATCTTCCTTAAGAACATAATCCATCTAATGACGCTTCAGCATAACAGCTTTGTTATGCTTGTATTAAAAGGTGACCTTTTATTTAGGATGATTTGATCTGACTTAGCATATGTAATGTTATGACACACCACACAGGGTTTCTCCCAAAGCCTTGTCAGAAATCATTTCATTTAGCCAGAGGAAGGAGATGATTGCTCGCGTACACACATGCGGATGATTCAGAGCTTATCCATACAGTATTCACCAACACATTCACACACACACACACTTTTTTCCCCCTCACTCGGGGCCATATAATATTTCACTCACATACTGAGGGGCTCAAGGATAATAGACCTGATGTGATGACAATGTGAAACGTGAAATAGCAAACATACAGCAGGATTCCTGGACCACATGTCAATCATCAGGATGCAATTTCCAATTAGCATGTGAGGCCCCCTTTTCTAAAGGTACTGTAAATCCCATGATGCCCATGTTATTTACTTTATGCATTATGAGTGATAGTGTCACACATTTGACAAGCGATTTAGGGGAGCGCTCTGTGAATACTGAACAGGAAGAGTGAGTCATTTTCTACTGGTGTTGTTTTTCATTTTATTCCATAAATGGTGTCGCAGAGGTTTGTGCAGGGTACCGGTGGGCTTCGAGAGCCATGCACGTCTATGCCAAGACTGCTCGGTGGATGTGTTTTTGCTTTATTTACTCCAGTGTTTGTGTGTTTGGTGTTAGATTTACTTTGAAACAATTTTCACTCAGGAATTTCCAGTAAATTTCACAAATGATTTCAAAGAAACGGCACATTGAATTAAACATGAAATTTTAAAGTAGGAAGGCTGAAACAGTTTTTGTTTGTTTCTTTGTTTTTGAGCTTCAGTAATCTTTTGTTTTATTTACAACTTTGAACAATATGTTTTCTTTGGGAAGTCGGAAGCAGAAGTCAATCAGCATTTCTACTCTTTTTAATGTCTGTGCAGTGAAGAAAGATGCTTTTAAAAAAAAAAGCTCTTGGTTTCGGTATGCGTGTTTCAGGTTGTCTTTTCACACCTTTTAACATCCTCTTTCTCCTCCTTCTTCTTCTTGCTCCCTGTAAAGCTCACCCGGAGACGTATGTCCAAGGTACTGTGTCTTTTCTTCTTCTTCTCTCTCTCATTCTCTCTCCCTTGAGCTCTTGTGTCCCGGATTGAAGTCTTTATGACATTTTTATGGCGCATTAATAACCTCTTCTCTCTCTCTCTCTCCTCTGCGTGTCTGCTATTATTGTGATTCTTCATTGGCTTCTTTTTTTGGACTGTCAGAAATCCAATCCAATGTCCTCAGCGTTCTCCTTGGCTAATGTTCCAACTTCAGCAGAACCATCCCCCCGCCCCAACTAAATCACCACAGCTCCACATCTGCAGTTTAGCATCACACTCGAGTTCATTTTTAAAACAATAGAAACCTGAAAGCAAATGACGATCAGCCATGTTTATTTTATAATGAACTACGAGCTGGCGGTGTAAATGGAGATCAAGAGAAGAGATACTAGCAGATTCTTGTTTACTGTTACTGAGGTGTTTTTGGAAATGATTTCACAGGGCTAAATCAGTGCTAAGCCAAGTGTGATTCCAGACTCACAAACTGGCATATGGTGCATCAGACCGCCAAGAACTCTCACAAGGCTTTTTTTTTTAACATTAAGATGTTTCCTAAAGTCTTACGGGCTTACTTTGATACTTTTACTCCAAACCTCAATATGTTAGCTCGGAACATGTTTCTCGCTTGTTTTTATCGTGTATTATCACATTCCACGTTGCTTTTTCTTGCATTATTTTCTCACTCACAAAATACTAAACAGACACGGCACATAGCATTTCTCGGTATGGTATTTATTCATGCGCTGAGTAACACAATATACACGCCATGGCAATCCTCCAGACGGAGTCGGCCAAAGTCGAAACAGCTCCCACTCTTCTTTCAACATCTCGCCTTCCTCCTCCTCAAAGCCCCTCTTTCCTTTTCTCCTCTTTATGGTCATTTGCTTCCTTACTCTCTCTTTCCCTTCTGTGTTTTTGTGTTCTAAATCGTCCTTCACTTGGACTCAAGTGCTCAGATTTTTTTGTTCATTTTCTTTCCCGAATTTTCCTCCCTCCCGGCCCCATAATAGGAGAGAGGATAGGATTTAAAGGTAATGCATACCAAAGCCCCAGGGAGACTGTCACAAGCAATCACTCCGCTGTCTCTCTGTGTCTTTCTTTCCTTTCTTTCCCCTCCTTCAATTTTTTTGTCTTGAAGCACGATGTCAGCGTGTCTATGTTCTAGTCTCCTTGCTGTATTTATTGTTGTCCTTTATATCTGCCAGATTCATCATTGTTTGTCTTGAACAAAACAAACACACACACACACACACACACACACACACACACACGACACACTGACATGCACTCACACACAAAACACACCTGTGGTCCTGTTTGGGAATCCTGTGGGTCCTGTCTCCATGCATCCCGCAGCCTGACCCCCGGTGTTTGTTAGCCTAGCTTCTCCCACAATCCTCCCCTTCCCTCCCCCTGGCCTCTCTCGCTTTCCTCTGATTCCGTCCGGCGGAATGTGACCTGGGCAGAAAGTATAGCGCTGGAAGCACACACTCTCTCGCCAGCTCAGACGTCCACCCTATACTTTATGCCACTGGGATTCTCTGTGTGCCGTAGCTTCACATGGATGCCGCTGCTGATTTATTATTCCTTCACCCTCTTTCTTTGATCTCTCCTTCTAAATTCAATTTTCTTTCTTCTAATTAATTAATTTTCTCATTTGGATTCCTTAATCGGTTGTTTTTTCTTTCGGGTCTCACCTTGATTTCCTCACAAATTTCTGCCATCCCTTTTGAATTGGTTGGTTGTGTAAGAGAGAGCATCCGTTACATCCATGTGAATCTACAGCCTCTGTGCATCTCACTAGGCCTGTTTGAAGTCCAGCGTCAGTCTGTGTTCACCTTTAAACCTTTACTTTCATTCACGACGATCTCAGTGTATCTCTGTTTGGGTTACCATTTGTGTTTCACAAGTCGAAGACACACTGTGGCCAGTTATGATGATTTTTAATAACAACAGTACAACGTAAAGAGAGAATACGGTCACATAAATATAAAAATACACACATACTTAACTTAGTCTCAGACACATTGTCAGATACATGTCCATACTAGTGTATGATGGCTTTGTCTCTTTCTGCAGAGGGATGCCCAGGTCTGTGCAACAGTAATGGACGCTGCACGCTGGATCAGAACGGCTGGCATTGTGTCTGCCAACCAGGCTGGAGAGGGGCCGGCTGTGACGTTGCCATGGAGACTCTCTGCGCAGACGGCAAGGACAATGAAGGAGGTGAGGTCACTAGTGACTGGACGGATGAGCGTTATAAAATTTAAATGGGATGCATCACACATTTATGCATATGGAAAAGTTTATGTAAATATTAGATAAGTATTTGTCAATGATAATCAGGTCGAGGATATAACCCTGGTGGAAACGGTAAAATGTGCATATTTAAATTTTTATGAAACAGCTGACATTGTAATTTCTTCTTCCTCTATAAAAGTCATGATAAAGTTTTCAGGCAGGTTTTAAACAGACCAAACTCAAACCAGTCTTGTTAGGGCCATTCTGATTTTAAAAACTTTTTTAAAAATGTGTGGTGCTTTTTTTATTTTTAATCGTTTTTTAAAAGTCCACTTGTACAGAAAGGTTAAGCATATCTTGATTTCTAAAAGTCAGAGTTTTTTACTGGGGTATCCCATAGCTCTCAGCCCATCAGAATATAGCACACTAAGACATGACCCTAAGACCAAAGACAAGTAAATCTCAAAACTAGAGGTTAGCTTAGAGTCTGGAGGTTGCACTTCTTGTCTTGACAGACATCAGGGGAGACCGACTCTATGAATAACAGAGCATCTCTCTTTGCTTACATTTAAAAAAATGACAGGCCTGCTCAAGGGGTGAGCGGCAGTAAATCCTTCTCCACAGATTCTGCATTCAGGGCGTGTGTGTTTGGATACAGAACTTTTTGGTATACACGTGTGGTTCCGCGTACATTTGAGGTCCGCTATGAGGTTTGGTTCAAACAAAAATGTCTAGAAAGGGTAAATGCATGAACCTTTAAACACAACGCAATTCCAAAGTATTTGAGGAGATTATTTTTCTGGTTGGAGATAATGCGATCTGTAACATCGTAAATCTGAAGGATTTACAGTCCTCTGGAAGCCTGACAAGAAGCTTTGAAGTTTTTCCAAAGCGGAAAGAAAAATATACAGTAAGGTTATGATATATTCTCAGTCGTACAGTAATCATGCCAGATATTGCAGATTTCTTTGAATTTGGCTTCCTTTGACTAGAGGTACTGTAAAAAGATGAGAACATAAAGGTCTTTATATAAACAAACATTCTCAAAAATGAATAAGTTTCTCCTTAAATACATATACATGTCCAGATCCCATTACGTGACCTCTGTTTTGTGTGACCTGAGCAAGCTAAGTTAACAGATTCTGCGCTCTCCGGAGATATTTTTTCATGTGCGTGTTGACTTTGGCCATAGCGGACCGGATTTAAAGCAGTGTGAGAGTTACGAGAGGTCCAGATCTCACATGAAGTTGCATGGTGCTTTTGGCAGGGGGTGCTGGGACACTCGTAAGGCAAAACAAACAGTCAGACACTCTGTCTGGATCTCACCAGAGCAATGTCAGCTCAGGGTGCAGTAAAAAAAGGATTGGTCTCATACTGATTAACGCAACAAAAGCACGTGTTTGCGTGTGTGTGTGTTTGCACATATGTTCTTTTACAACTCCCCTGTGACGTTGTGCCAGATGTACACAGGCTTTTTATAAACTAGCTGAGACGGATGGCAGAGGTTTATGGCACTTACCTGCGGGAGATCAGATCGCATTTCCACACAAAGCATTAACCAGGTGTTTACTGATAGAGGCGAGAGAGAGAGTCTTGACAATGTGAAAGAAGCAATAGAGGATATTGCAGTCATGTCTTTGACCCTAAAGGTGAGAGAACAAAGGTGGTGGATGGTGTGTGAAGCGTAGACACAAAAACCTTTTACTTCTCTCACACTGCAAGTGGTGGAACAGGACACAGGATATATTATAAGACTCTTTAACACATAGCACCTCATATTTCTGATGTGCATTGTGTGCAGATGGCCTGGTGGACTGTATGGATCCAGACTGCTGTCTGCAGAGCTCATGTCAGACTCAGCCCTTCTGCCGTGGCGCTCCTGACCCCATCGACATCATCAGCCAGAACCAACCCGCAAGCCCACAGCAAGCCGCCCAGTCATTCTATCAGCAAATCAGCTTCCTCATTGGTCCAGAGAGCACGCATGTCATTAACGGAGACAACCCCTTTAACAGAAGGTAGGATTGTGTGCTGTGTCTGCTGCAATGAGCAAATTAAACCTCAAATAGTGAGGTGTGTATCAGTGCTTAACAATAAGGATGCCCCAGAGGCCCAGGTTTTATCAGGCAAGTGATGAACTTCTGTTCATGTAAACATATTTAATACTAGTCCACTGGGTGTTTTGTGATGTATTGAATGCTATTGTGCAGAGTTCAGAAAGTCAATGAAGTAGTCCATCTAGATGACAGGTTACAAGAATTAATTAATAGAATAAGATTCTTCTTAGATCAGTTGAAATAGAAGAAGATTATAAACAAATCAGTCATGGTTCACAACATGTGCCATTTCATTTCCAGCAAAAGTTTAATATAGAATAATCATAAAATAGGAGGGTTTTTTTAAACATTAAATTTATATTTATATATATTAGTGCTGTTAAACAAATAATCGCAATTAATCGCATCCAAGCTACATATTTTTCTTTACATAATAGGTGTGTGTGTATATTTATGTGTGTGTGTGTGTGTGTGTATATATATAAATTAAGCACACAATTAAGCACACTCTTCAGTATGCTTAATTGTAGTTAATGAATTATTTCATTAACTACAATTGAATGACTGACCTGATGTCAAATGATAAGCATATGGAATAGTCTCGATTTATTATAATCTTTCAGTTTCTGCTTTCCAGAGACCATATTAGCACCATTAAAAAAAAACAAAAAGTCTCCCCACAATTGCTCCTAACAGCCCTCTTAAAGACTTCATACAGTTGCTATGGAAACAGATGTGCTGACAAAACCTCATAAGAACCGTGTGACCCGGGTTACAGCAAGAAAGATTTTCTGAAGTTGCATTAAAGTGTAATTTACAAATTATGGGCCTCGATTTGCATTGTGTATGTGTGAGCACCATAACAGTTATTGGAAAGAGATGTTAGATCTGATAATAGCCTGCTTGAATAAGCAGTGCTATTAATTATGTTGTCACATTCAGAGCGTGGGTTTGTCCAAAGCATCTTCTCTCTGTTTGCTTGAATGGATATAATTATTTCTTAGATGTCATGGTCAGCTTCATGGCTCTGTTTTACCTTGCTCATTCCTTTTGCTCCATCAATTAAGCACCTGTTGCTATTTCAATCCCTCTTAGCTTTTTTGTGCTTTTAACCTAATTTCCTTTTTATTACGTCTGACAATTATTCAGTGAGTTGGTAAACTAATATCTACGGAAACCTGGAATTAAAAACACAAAGGAGGTTGACTGATCACACCACAAATGCTCACAGTCACGTTTCAATTTGACTGATACGTGGTAATAATGCAATAACGATCAGTTTGTTTATCTCTTAACCTGCCTTCTATCCATAACTCAATGCACATGTTCTGTTAAGACGGAAATAACATTGAAGTTAGCTTGATTGCTCTCAAAAATTGCTTGGCAACTGTGATTCGGTCTTGACAGATAACACGATTAGCTACAACAAAGAGTTTAATAGGCCCAATGCCGGTGCCCCATATGTGAGGACATTAAACCTTTAAGTACCTCTGTGGCAAGATAAAGACTCATCTGATAAAGGGAGGTGTAGACTAATGTGATTTAAAAATAAATGCACAAACCTGCACAGGGCACATCTGCACTGAATATCGGTCATTTTGGCTGGAGTTTGTTTGGCAGTCATCGAATGTAACCCAAACCATGTGTACTAGACTCCCTCATCCTCCCAGCTCATGATAAAATAGAATAATCGCTCGCTAAATAATATAAATGTTTAAGTAAACATCACAGGCTCTGGTTTTTGTATCCATTGTAAAGTTCAGTTTGATTTGTAGGTTTTTATCCTGGACTAAACACGACAAATGGTGATAAAAGAACACAGCACAGATATACTGGCTGACTGAAGAAATGCAGATATTGCGAATCCAGTTAAATACACACACACACACACACACACACACACACACACACACACACACACACATATATATATATATATATATATATATATATATATATACATATTCACATTCTGCCTGGTTTCAAAGAAAAGCCACTAAGAAACAGTTGCTGTTTGTGTGTTTCCTCAGGGTAACTACCTATTGATTCGCAGCATAAACATTGTAAAACAACGCGCCACTGGAGCAAAAGTGCCAGCTCCTCAATTTTCCAGAATTAAGTATCTGTCACACACCCTGTATATCCCAGCAGCCTCTCTCCAGATGTTTCTTCTATGTCATCTTCAGCCGTCCGTTCACTTGAACGCCTGGCTCAGCAAACCCCTGCCTGAGTACATGAAAATGTCTTGTTTTCATTTTGCTACATGTGTCCCAGCACTAAGGGGCCTTTTAAGCAGATTAAGCTTCTGCGTGGTGCATGTTGGCAAAATGGAAGGTGTGTTAAGCAGCAAGGTTTGGATGAAAAACTGGAGCATTGAGAGAGGGTCAGCGGTCCGGTCCAGAGAAGAGCCTGTGTGATCCCTTTAAGAATGAAGGCGAATAACCTTGGGCACCTTGGTAGATGTCCACCTGGATCCAGCTGTAATCCTTGTGATGGCAACATTGTGAAGGTTATTCTTATAGAGAGGATAGAACAGAAAGCAGTCAGAATATGATCTTTTTCAAAATAGGTTGTAAAATAGGTTGTCAAATAAATAATTAAATAAATGTTTTGTTTTGGGGGGTTTTGTTTCGGGGGGGTTGTTATGGTGGGGGTGTCCTTTTTCTTTTTTTCGTTCTTAGTAAACAGTAAAATAGTTTTTTACTTCTTGCTTGCTTTTTGAGCAATATTAACCTTGGTTTTGTGGCCAGGGTGCCTTCAGAGAAAGTGGAAGACATGCATTGTACACGCAGCGAGTAGCGAGTGTGACATGTGGTGTTCAGGGCAAACGAGACAGAAATACAGCACTGAGGAGGGTGAATTACAGCATGCTTTTAGGACGCTCAGGCTGTGGCAGCTAACACTGGACACTACTGTTTTATTATCTCACACAAAGCAAATGGGATTTCTGAGTTACGGTCACATCATGAGGAACGGCAGCTTATTTATGGAATGTTTACCTGTGCGTGTAACCCTAGGGTCATTTCCACACTTCCTTTATCCCAGCTCCAAGTGAGGGGTGACGGCACACTTTGATTCACTGCTGCACTGCTGATTAGGCCCCCAGAAAAACAGAAATGACCTGAAAAAAAAATCAGCCAATAATTAGAGCGAGGTGTCCTTAAAACTGCAGTGAAGTCACTTTCTATCCAAAACAACCCAAGCACTAATTCTCTTGGTCGCTTTGTTATTTTGTTAGGACTGTCAGTTTATTTAAAAAAATGAATTATGTATAATATATTAATATTTGCTGAGAAGGAAAGATGATTCAGATATTGAAAATAATGTTTTTCACTATTTGTCTCATTATTTTATTTCAGTTTAACCATTCTACAGTTTAAGTAAATATCCACACATATATTTACTTAAGCTGCACATATGTATATCATGTGACCCCTTTGTTGAGTTTGGTGCTTTTGTGTGTGTGTAGATTTGAAAGCGCTTATTCAAAAAAGTAATTGACAGTGCAGGATTTCTAAGTATTTTAGCTATTTATTCCCCTGTGGGAAAGTTACAGTTCTTCAAACAAAAGCTTTGCCCACATCGATCCTTATGAAGCTCCTCGGAAGAGAATCTGCCTTGGGAATTGAGGACATAAGAATCCCACTGGAGCCTTTAGGGGACTGAATTATGACTGTCTATAGAGACGGGGGCACAAGAGTCACATAAATAAGCATAGTGTGCGTGTGTGTGTGTGTGTGTGTGAGAGAGAGAGACAGACTTTGTGTGCTAGTTATTTACAGTGGATTAGACATTTTAAAGCTTAGGGAATCCATGTTCAGTCATGCTGTAAATCATATTAATAGTGAGTGTGTGTGTGGGTTTCTTACCAACCATGTGTGTTTGTTTTGCAGCCTGGTGTCCATTATCAGAGGGCAGGTGCTCACTGCAGATGGTACGCCCCTGATTGGAGTCAACGTGTCCTTTGTGCACTACCCAGACCACGGATTCACCATCACACGGCAGGATGGCATGTAGGTTGAAAACATCCTATACACACTTCCATAGTGTTTCTGTCCTTGAATGACTGAATGTCATGATACAGCACAAAGTACAGATGTCACCAAAACCATCTGTTTAGTTATGTTTAGTACTTATGCATAAAACATACATAAATGTGTGAAAACTTTGATTGAATACGCAATGGCTCCACAACAGTTTGTGTGTGCGTGCATGAGTTTTATAGCATGCTGTCTTATCTACCAAGATCATCTCATGAAAATGTCAGGCATTGCTTCAGGAAGCAGTGCTTTAGCAAACGGCCTGTTTAAAATGCATTGGATTTACAAGGGTGGAATCAATCAGCCAATGGGCCGCACTTTCCCATACTGTTAAACCAATCCCAGTGTTATTAAGGAGCAGTGGCACCGCAATCATGAAGACCTCACAACTGTAACCAGCAAGATGTTCAAGCAGACTACTTTTATGTGTACTGTTAAGACCTGACATCATGTACTATCATATACTGTCATGTGTCAGTGCTGGATGGCTAAAAGGCAGCAATCACGCGGAGAGGAAATGAGAATTAAAGAATTCAGTGTAATTAAAGATAGAATCAATGAAAAGGTGTTTTAGGTGCAGCTGGTGGACTGAATGGGGTCAGTTCAAGTCTTTAAAGGAATGGTTTGAATGAAAAATGAAAATTCTGTCATTATTAACTCGCCAGCATGTCTGTCCTAACTGGTATGACTTGCTTTCTTCTGTGGCACACAAAAGGTGTCATTGACGTCAGACATGATGCAAGACATCTGAAGGTGCCACATTTGATTTGAGCATTAGACTTTTAGTGCAGACTTAAATTTTGATTCTGTTTCTCACAAAACTCAGTCACAGCTTCAGAAGATTTGAAATGCAGCATATGAGACTGCTTTTATTATAATTTTGAACCAGTTTGAAACCAGTGTTCTTTTAAGGTTATATTATAGTTTTTATTTTGATTTATATACATGTACAACATATTAATTTAATGTTTATCTTTTTTAATGAACAAAAACATTTTTAATAGTTTTAATTAACAAAATAACAACACTGATTTCCATGTTTACACCTGGTATTAATACAATACCCTTATTATGTCTTTTGAAGGGAGGGCCTTTTTTTGTAATATTTGTGAAATAATCATATATATATATATATATATATATATATATATATATATATATATATATATATATATATATATATATATATATGTGTATATAGTGTGATTATTTCACAAATATTACAAAAAAAATATATATATGTATATATATATGATTTTGTGTGTTTTTTACAAAGCTATTCCTAAAACATTTACTACATGGAATAAAAGAGAAAGAGAGAAATATCACCTATAAGTTAAAATTTTACTGGTATAAATACTTTAAATTGTACTGGTATTCCGTACAGAATAGGATATAATTTAGAAAATATAATTTGCGATAAAATTATAATTCAATATTATATATACAATTATGAAATGAAACATAAATTATAATGACATATTAATGTTGTGTGAGTGTGGTTTGGTCATAAAGACCATTTGAAACTCTAAGGGTTTTTTTTATCTGTGTATACCCAGAATAAGAACAAACATGTGCCTTTGTTAAATCAAGAAAACAAAGAGGATATGCTTTCAGCTGTCTCCTTCTGGCGCTGCCATAAAAATTTAATCCTTTTGTTTTATTAACTTAACTATTTTTCTGAAGCACATTTATTGTATTCCTAAACATATTTATTATTATTTATTATTATTATCTGTTATATGTAATTTTATTCCGTTTGTCTCTTTTCTCCTGTTTTTTCATGCGCATTCAAAACTAAACCACTAAAAAGAAGAATTATATTTTTAAAGGGACACAAGTATTTATACCCCATTCGCACCTGTATGCACTGTCCACTCATGGTCAGATAGACAAGATAAACCTGACACCAGCTGTTCTCATCTGGAAAAGACACCAGCTGTTCTCATCTGGAAAAGAGTAGACAGTTTTTCTTCAAAGAATCCAGTTTATGTTTTACAGAACAACAAAAATGGCTTAATGGATTGAAATGACATGATGAGGATTTGTTTTTATATAGTTGCTTTCTTTTAAGTGAGCAAACGAGCGCATGAGCACAAATAGGACTGAAGAGAGAAGTTTGACCCTGACAGTGCATCATAGAGATAGATGGAGAAAGGCGTTAGGCTGCCAGAGAGATATGTTTAATAGAAAACGTGATGATAGAAAAGCTTGGACTGGAAGGAGGAAACCCAGACTGAAAGAGAGAGAGAGTGACGGGGGGAGGTTATAGATAGGAGGAGTGTGTCCGAGATTAGCCCACTCAGCCAGCTGTTGCAGCACTTGAACACCACAGCAGGGCAGACCGTAAAATGGCAGTGGATAATCATGCCCACACCTCTTCCACATCCACTTACTCCAACAGGGAATCAGAGTACCAGCTACGCAGCTGTTAGAGACCAATCACCAGCAGCCTCTCCTTCAGAGCTGCTTTTGTGTGTGTGTGTGTGTGTGTGTGTGTGTGTGTGTGTGTGTGTGTGTGTGTGTGTGTGTGTGTGTGCGCGCGTGTGTGTGTGTGCACGCACGTGAACAAATTCTTACGCTTCTACATGCATATTTTCTGCCCTATCTTGCTTTCCCCCCTGCAGCCTTTGCAAAATATCGAAATATAGGACAGTATGCTAGGTTCCTGACTCATTTCCTTTCTAATAAGTCTCTCATGGCAACAGAGGGAGAGAGAGAGTCGAGGGAGAGTTTTGGCTTTTACACAAATGCAATGATAAAAAGGCTCAGCCACATTATCATGCATTTTTCACCGTGGCAAGGCCCTGTGTCAGGAAGGAAAGGGCCTTCTTAGAAACACTTGGCCCAGAGGAGACCTGCACTGGGATCAGGAAGGTTAAAGCAAGAGACAATTAAACCAGGTCTAGCCATCAGCTCTCATATCTAATTCATCTCAGTTACTCACTCTATCACCTCCGCAGTACATTACCTGCATATTATGCATACCTAATGAGGAACATATGACAGGCCTAATTTATACATATATATAATGTGTGTGTTTGTGTGCATATCAATTTCTCTAAATTTCTGTACAAAATAAATATCAGAATATCAGAATTTATAAGTGCACTCCTGGTTTCATCTTTGCAAGGTTTGACATTCTGGCCAATGGCGGAGCATCACTGACGCTGAGCTTTGAGCGGGCACCGTTTCTCACGCAATTCCGTACAGTATGGATCCCGTGGAATGTTTTCTATGTAATGGACACACTGGTTATGAAAAAAGAGGAAAACGACATCCCCAGCTGTGACCTGAGTGGCTTCATTCGACCCAGTCCTCTCATTGTGGCCACACCACTCTCCACTTTCTTCCGATCCTCGCCCGAGAATGGCCCTATCATTCCAGAGACTCAGGTAAGACTCAGTTGAACCCAGCTGCATAGTAGATTTTAAAATAACAAGCCACAATGTAGGTGATGCAAATCCCTAAAACTAAAACAATACCAATTTTTCCTTCCCACCAAAGTGATAATTCACTATTGTAAATGGAACAATTGGTCAGCTGGATACTGAATAGTCATTTATTAGCATGCACAGAAGAGGATATCATATGGCAGCAGCCAGTATGAATGTACAATGCGTCTAAACGTACTCTGAACACTGTTTAGTTAGTCACAAAAGGAGGCTTTGAGTACAGAGATGATGCTAAGAAAACTTGAGGAAACAGTCTGTTCTTTGCCCTCAACCTGCACCCAGCTTGCAGTACTTGGAGGGAAAAGAGTTTTAAATCTTATTGTGGTGCTGGCAAGAGCTAGAAATCACTACAGCCTTCAGCACAACCCCACATATTGAGAAGATATTGGTCAGCATTTTATATCCTTTTGCACACCCTCCTTTTGTTCCTTTTATAGTGCAAATCCGCATGCGCTATCCCCTACATAATCTGTAAAAATGACTCAAGCCTCTTGCTGCCTGTCTGTAAAAATGAAAACTGGACCCACATCAGAGCAAATAAATCACTGGGTCTTTGGGGAGATAAGTATAAAATCATGCTTAGTTTGGGTCTTGCACAAAACAATTTTAAGGTCTTAAAGGAGTAGTTCACTCAAAAATGAAAATTCCTCTATTATTCTCACTCATGTGACTTTCATTATTGGTGAATCAAAAGAGGGGTATTAAAAAAAAGATCTTGGCCACTCTTTTAGGTATAATGAAAATAAATGAGAATTAGGCATGTTTAATTTGTAAATGAGTCAATCTTACTTTTTTTTAATGAATCGAATGAATGATTCACTCATGCGGTTAACAACAGATGAGCAGTAATGGCTTAAATAGCTTTTGTATGGCTTTCTTAAATGACAGAATTCAAATTTTCAGTAAACTGATCATTTAAAGCTAACTGTCAAGATTGAATTCATCAGTCACGTTTTTTCTTTGCCATGTGAACTGAGTGCTGCTGTTGATTGAGAGGTTTCCAAAACTTGGCTCTGGCCTGTCTGTATTTTCTCTTCCACCCTACCTTGTGTCCAGATGTGTATTTGATCCTTTCCTGTATAACCCAGCTTTTCCATTCTTACCTTTCTGTGGCATGTGGCGGGGGGAACATCCCCTGTAATGCGAGCACTCAGGGCCAACACATATGCTGTCTTACGAGTTTGCTTCGAGACATGAAGGAGAAAAATTGTTTCCTTATTGTCGGCAGCATATGTAACAGGCCACACTCCTCTTCCCATGTTTCTCCTCGGTCCCAACAGGGGCGTCTGTCCCCTCTGTGGAACCCCACTCATCAAAGTAGATGGGCCCTGATTTGAATTACAGCCTGCTTTGAGAGGAACTCTAAACAGGGGTAATCAGACCCAACCAAGTTAGCATTTAATATGGGGCTTTTGGACCTCAGCTGTAATGGCCTCCAAGGTCTTTTTTTACCCAGAGCGTCACACATAAATGGCAAACAGACATCCCTCAGCCCCCCTCTTCCAGCGCTCGTAACGCTTAGCGGCCGTGACACCGAACAGTCAGGCATATTGCTTCCACTTGGCCGTCGTGCAGGACTGGAAAAAATTTTATTTGGCTAGAGGAGAACGGCACGTTTTCACGTCCAGAGAAAACCTCCGTGCGACAGTGGAAAATCAGATGAGACATTTCGTGAATGAAAGATATATATGATTACCCATCATGCTTTGCGTGTTTGCTTCAATAACTACTATGTCCTTTAAAGCATAACACCTCTAAATGTAATGAGAGCACATTGATTTGGCTTTTTGCAAAAAAACTAGCTTCCTTTCTTACCGTGAAAACATGCTTGATGATAAAACTCAATCTGGTCTTTATTACTGTGCATTTAATGGGCTGTATCAAATGAACTTTCAAAGCCTTTTTCATCTTCCCTTTCATTTGGCAAATGAGAAAATATTTTGCTTTAATGCAGCCATATGCACTTACGGCCCTTGCCCCTGTGGCTAAGAATAACACGGCTGCACACGTAGAGACACGGCAGCGCATGCGGTGCCATTTATTAAGAGCTTATAGCAGGCGGAGTAAAGCATGTTATTAGCTCAGACTCTGTAATCAAAGTTCACAGAGGGGAGGCTGTGTGCATAGCATGAATGCATTGTGGCTTATAGACGCCCTTAAGTAAAGCTACGAGTGTGGGGTATGCACAAACACATGTGGATGGTATCAGTCAGTGTTAGAGAGCCCGCTTTGGCTCTTCAAATTGAGAGAATAATGCTACAGTCATGTGTAAGAATGAAAGTTGAAAACCACCAAACTTTAACTTGCTGTCCTTTTTTTTTCCCCTACTTAATATTAGTTACCTGTTTGCCTGGGTTTTTTTTGTTGTTGCAGCCACAGACTGCATATCAAAGGTTCTCCCAAAGCCATCTAGCCCCCTCTACTGATCCCCAGGAAAGTGCAGCAGCATCCAAACCAAAAAAAAAAAAATGTGAGAAGAAAAGAAATTCCCTCTGGCTCCTTTTGTCCTCTGTGTTAGAGAAAAGCAAATGTCCCCTCCCAGTAGGACACTTGACAATGCCATGAGCTGGAAGACAGGGGGATTACTGTCTTTCCACAGTGGCTCGACTGGCTTTTCATTAAGCACTTGAGGAGAAAGCTGTGATGCAGAATCTCTCTGTTGATCCAAGCTGCTCCTCATCTCTTGTGCTCCTTTTGTTCATCTCAAAGAGGGAGAGAAATTAGCACTAATGCTCTGAACTTTTGTGACTCCTCACCAGGGGCACCTTTAAATGCCGCTAACTGCACGCTTGTGTTTCATCCGGCACGACAGGCCAGCTGTCTGAAAGTCTGAAATCAATCCAGTTTGAACTACTGCAAGTTGTGGTCCACACTGCATTTTCTGTTGACTGTTTCTCGTGGTCGAGCATGTGGAATGCAGTACAGTAATAGCCTCCGACAGTGATGCAAATATAAGCATGTTCCGCCCGTGAAAATCTCCCTCATTAGATCCAAGATGTCAAGTAAATGGTGGTCAGAGCAAACACAGGCACAGATGTGCTTTAATCCTGCGGAGAGAAAAATCGGAGGCCTCATCCTCGGCTCTAATGCCTCTTCCAGATGCTCCCGAGTCACTCTTTCTCTCCCCCATCTTCATTTATCTTCACCTCTTTCTTGCTTTGATGTGCAGGTTCTTCAGGAGGAGACGGCGATTCCTGGTAGCGACCTGAACCTGATGTATCTGAGTTCGCGGGCGGCTGGCTACCGGCCAGTGCTCAAGGTGACCATGACCCAAGCAACCATCCCCTTTAACCTCATGAAGGTGCATCTGATGGTGGCAGTGGTGGGACGACTCTTTCAGAAGTGGTTTCCCGCAGAACCCAACCTGTCCTACACCTTCATCTGGGACAAAACAGATGCATACAACCAAAGAGTATACGGCCTGTCAGAGGCTGTGGGTGAGTAAAACTGCAGAGATCAGATTTATATTGAAATCACAATTAAAATGTGAAAGGTTTTTCACTTTCATCCAATTATATTTTGTCGTAAGATTCTGTTAATTGAGTGTTAATTGATGCAGCATCACACCTCTGCTGAAAAACTTTAAAAAAAAAACTCACAATTAACAGCATTTTTTACGTCTTTACTAATATTTAATATTACATCAGCTGGTGTTGTTGCGTTTATAAACAACCACCTATCACATACTGGTTTTCTACATGCACAGAGTCGAGGAATAATATAATTACCCTCTGTGGAAAGCCTGAATTTGTTACATGCAAGAATATAGATGTGCTTAATGGCCCATGCCACTATGACAGTTGCATTATGGGATGTCTCCTTAAATATACCTATGCAAATAAGAACTGTAAATGGAACACAAAGCAGTTATGATTAAGGCCAACAATAGCACGGGGAGCAAGATTTTTTCACTGTGGCATTTTTTATGCTGACTGTATTCTGTAGCTTGTATGATTACCCATCAGCAAAACCACTGAGAACAACATGCCTCGTTCTGTTCAGAAGAGGTCAAGGCGAATCTGTGGCTTTGTTTTTCACTTAAGCATTGAGAAAGACGGCCAGCTGCTGATGACAGTGCCTCGGTTTATTTTCAACTGATGATGTGGCAGGCAGTAGGCCAGACTAAACTAGACATGCTTTTCAGCGCCTTGCATAAACAAACTCACAAGATGTTGAACCACAAAAGTGTGTTTTTTTTTTTTCACAAAATCAGGAATGCATTCTGCCTTTACAAAGTGAACTGTGTAAAATTGTAAACAGGTTAGCTAGGTCTCATGAGTATTGATTGGCTTTCACCTTCTCATCAGGCTTTGCTTTGCCAATTGCATTAAGCAGGTAATTTTTTTGCCCAACGAATAGCAGTGCGCTTATTGATTCTCTCTGGGGGACATAAGGTCGCTTTCTTAATATGATCGGCTGAAAGTTATAAATTTAAAACGATTTGCACCTGGTGAAGCACAGATCTGTTATGAGATTTACCAAAGTTATGATAGAGACACTGCAGTGTTCAGGCAGACTGCAGTAAAGATGAATTGATATTGTGTAGGACATCTGATTAGGCTCTGCGAATGAGTGTGGTTTATCAGCCCAATGTTTATATGATGATTTATCTGCATGCCTCCTAATGTGGTGTTTAGACTTAGTCTGTATTGATTACTTTCTCAAGCAGTTCTCAAGAAGTCTGTATTTGATAGGATGTTTATAGGATATATTTGCATACATGAATAACACCAATCTTTCTCTCACCAGTGTCTGTGGGATTTGAGTACGAGTCCTGTTTGGATCTGATCTTGTGGGAGAAAAGAACAGCCATTCTCCAAGGTTATGAACTCGACGCCTCAAACATGGGAGGATGGACCCTAGACAAACACCACATTTTAGATGTTCAGAATGGTAAGCCCACCTCTGACCTCTGACTCCTCTAATGAATAACACAAAAATAATGCACTCCTACACTATAGTTTTAATATGCGCAACGCCATAAATCCCATTGATCTTGGCAATCAGCTGAAATCATGTGTTTACCCACACACTCCTAAATATCAACAAAAATCTATTAAAATACACTTGCGTTACCTCTCCTTCCCCATCCAAAAGCGTCCTATTATCAGCCTGTTAAAAGTTATTAACATGACATGGGTATAAAACCTTTAATAAGGAGTAAATGAGTGCTCATTAGTGTCACTGCAGTTAAATGACGTTGATGAAGTGGAGCTATAGCGGCACGGTGGTCTTATTGTCTCAGGCATGCCAATGAAGAGACATTTGACATTTCCATGTGAGTGACCTTCACCCAGACGAAGCAGTCTGGAGTGCTCTCTGCAGCAAACATTTATGGCCACGTGTCATTGGGGAGAGACTGCCTTGATGAATTCTTAAGGAGTCTCTCATCCCTCATCTCAGCTTTAAAAGGGTGATCAGCAGAGGTTGTCCCCATGTACCTTACTTAAAGGTTGAACCTGTTTATCCTTGAGCCCTTTGGTGGGGACATGATGAGCTACTCTTAGATCACAGTTTCTATAGCCTTCTAAATATAGTTCTCACCTTTCAGATGGTAAATGTTTGTTGTGAGCTGCTACTGAAACTGAAATGTCCAGTTTTGCTACCAAGGCTACCATTTTAAAATAGCTTGTCATTCTATAAGCAGTTGTTCTCCAAAAAAAATGTTCGTCTTCATGTTGCTCCAGCCCAGTACTCTTTTCTTTTTACCGGGAGATAATAGGTTGAAAATGAACAGTACAACATTTGTTATTAACTAAAAATCTCCCCTCTATTTCTTTTAAATATGACATGTTTGATCTATGTAACTTTAGTTTATTTCAGAGCTTCAGCAGAGGGGAAGATTATTAATAAATAGTAACTTAAAATTTGGTTGTCCTTTCATGTGTCCTAAAAAAACCATATGTAAATAGGGAAAGCGTTTTCATAAGGTGTTTTCACAGCACTATATGAAATCGGACATAGAAAAAGAGCTGATTTTAGTCAATCGTAAAAAACTAAGAGAAGCAAAAAAAAATCAGTTCCTTTCTGGGATGGCAGCAGACAGTGATGGACAGCTGGGAGCTGGTGAATCCATGCGGGCAAGCCTTAAATTACCCAATGAAGTGAGCCTCTGATGGAGGTATGTGAGCATGCCCAGTCCAACATAATGATTGTGGAAATGAACTCTCTGGAGCGAAACACGGGCATTGAGGAATTGTACTAGTCAGTTTAACTAAATCTGAGAGTGAGTGTAATATACATTATAGATACAGTATGCGTTTAACATAGATATAATCATTAATAAATCAACTTAAGGCCTTGTTCTCCTCCATTTCTTTTGTCAGGGTTATCAGAAACTAAAACAAAAATGAAAACTGGTGGATTAAAAACAGTGTAAATGGAAATGAACTGAAACAAAGTAAATAAAACTTAAAAACAAAGGTTGAGAAGCTAACTGAGACAAAATAATCAACGAAAAATAAATAATGATTTGAGCAGTCATCAAGCACTCATCACATGTCAGAATAATCTGACCTGTCTGTTTGTGTGGGAGAACACATCCCACAGGCAATATGGCATGATGAGATGCCAGTAATATTTTCTTACACTGACTCGGATGAATTTGCAGAGACTGGACAGAGACAGAATACTCTTTATTCTATTAGAAACAATGAACTTTCATCCAATGAACTTTTGTCCAATGATTTGGATAGATTCTCCATTTTATGAGTGCAGAGGCTTGTTGTTTTTTAATGTTTTACTTTTCCATTCACAGGGGGAAAAAATGAGCCACTAGTTGTCCAGACTCTCTTTTTGTTGTTGCTGGCATCTTGAGTGACACTAAGCCCTCTTTTACTTCACTGGCTGAGAGCCAGCTGTCCGTACAAATTCCAACGGTCTTTCATCTCCTCTCCATGCCTGCTGTCCTTGCTTCGTCCCTGACCCCCTCTACCCCCTCTACCCCCCAGCCCCTATACCTCCTGATCCCTTGCATATCCAACTGTCTGGTTAGTAAGGCACCTGTCCCACCTAGAGCATCCCAGAATACACTGCTGCAGGCCATTCAAACTCTGTTGGATGTCATTGATTCATGATTGTGGATCCTTAGTTCAACAGTTCAAGCCATCAGTGCTGGATGTGTGTGCCTGTGTGTGTGTGTGTGTGTGTGTGTGTGTGTGTGTGTGTGTGTGTGTGTGTGTGTGTGTGTGTGTGTGTGTGTGTGCCTGTGTGTGTGTGTGCCTGTGTGTGTGTGCCTGTGTGTGTGTGTGTGTGTGTGTGTGTGTGTGTGTGTGTGTGTGTGTGTGTGTGTGTGTGTGTGAGGAAGAGAGTTATATTTCTAAGGTGTTTTATTATAAGAACAATAATAATAATATGGTGTTAGTTAAATACAACTATTAAAATAATTTTCTGATGCTGAAACAAAATACAGCATATAAATAACCTAACCTAAACCTAAACAGTATGTTTTTTAAATGCTAATTTAAAATGGCAAAGTATCTAAACTAAAAATGACAAAAGCACATGACAAAACAAAAAAAGAAAATAAAGTATGAACATATATAAAAATCATTTAAAATATGAATGCATTTTAATATATAGATACTAATTATAATATTTTAATATCAATTATAATATAAAATAATATTGTTGCTGTTATAATATTTAGGTAACACTTTCCCTGTACAGTATTTATTAGAAAGAGGCTCTCCCATCACTCTTTCAGAGGAGCACAATGTCATTTGAGAGCACTTATTGCTGTCAGTAGTCTCAAAAAGGCTGCAACTGCCTAATAGAAATTAATAGTAGCTATCCAGGTCCATAAATGTTGAACATTTAGTGTGTGCGGCAAGGGAGCTACAACGTATGTAATTGTAAGTGTCCATCTGAAATGTGTGTAGCTCTAAGCTTTCAGTGTATCTATATTCTTGTCTAGTTATAATGAAAGGAACAGAGTAATAAGACCTACAGTAATATCCTCTGGGATTTGGTTAAGTGTAGGAGTGTTTGTTTGCATTAGCTTCCCGTCTCTGGTGACCTCACCCTGTCACCACACTTTTCATGCTGTCTCACGGGGAAAACACATGCATGCTTACATCCAGACAACGCCCAGCCACAAACTAAAACACACACTTGCACTATTTTAGCGTCCTCCATCTGTTCCTATTCACAGCCTTTTTCTAAAGAAAAAAAGTTAATCTACAGTCTGCCGGTCATTATCACTAAATAAACCAAGACAGGTTGAACAGGACGCGACAGGAAGTGGAAATATGAGACTAGCACAGCTGTATAGGAAAATTTTGCCAATTGTATGGTTTAGCGATCACTATACAAACGTATTTGACCACGCAATTCAGTGATTGAATAATCATAATCAAGTATTCCAAAAAGCAGTGTAATAAGTATTATTTAACTGTTAGACCTTGCCTTGCATCACTTGATGTGTATTTGCAATTGTCCATGAAAACTACAAGATGTTAAGATGTACCTTTTTTTGACTTCAGAAAGGCGTTCATCCCCATAGCGGTTATCATATGCTCAATGTAGAGGAGAACTACAGGATCCCCCATACAGCAGATTAAATCTATTGCATTTATGTATGTGAAATATTTAGCAATATGTAAGTATATATGACCTATTAGAACAACTTCATAGATTTACATGATAGGACAGGAATCGAAGCGGTCGAGAGAGGGGATGGGACTGGGAAAGGTCCAGTTTAACTAAATGTGGGAGTATAGGTTAAGAATGACATTAGGCTGAGTAATTAATGACAGAATACATTTTTTTTAAGTAAACTATCCCTTTAATATAGGAGATATGTGTCAAATATTACATTTATGTGTGGGATTAGGCGTGAGTTGGGAAAGGGCATCATAGTGGTCAGTTAGTCTTTAATTTATTAGTCATCATCTATGAAGATTCTCAAGCAGGCAGAAGAGTTCAACCGACTGTAAACAGTGTGGTTAGGTGGGGCTGAGTAATTGTTTTTTCTTTTACTATAATGCCAAGTGCCCTCCTTTTCTCCCTCTCTCTGTCTTGACCTGTGGGCTCTGATAAGGCTTGGGAAGTCTGTGTTTGTGCTTAGCTTTAGCTTGCTGTCTTAAAGAGTTCATTCACAGAATCCCCTAGCTTATGGAGTGCCCTCCCACTTCCACTACCACCTGCTGCCTTAATGTGCATATATATGTATTTATATGTGTTCCACTCTAACCTTCTTTACCACATGCGTACACATGAAAGTGGCGTAATCGCATTTTGACTCCATCTTTCCACCCCTCTCAGTCTCTTCTTCATTTTTACCTGAAGGGCCGCTGCTCTCACATTTGCCTCTCACCTCACACACACACACACACACACACACACACACACAAGCGCTCACACACTCAGACACAGCAAATTCAGCCATGCTAGACTTTACTGCCCTTTCTAAATCCCATTGAGTTCAGCTTTAGTCATGTGCAGGCATGTAATGCAACTTTGAATCTGGCTGCATGAGCCAAGCACACCTCGCTCTCTGATGTGGACCACCACAGCCTGCGGGGCTTACCTGCATCCTCTCTCGCTCTCTCTCGCCATCTCAGCCTCTGATTCCTTTCATCTGCCCTTATCAGCCTCTGTCAGTGCTCAGCCACTGTACCTCCCCTCCTTCCACCTAACAGCAGGAGGTCAGGGAGAGAGATTCAGACACCTCTCTTTGGGACTGCAATTACTTCCAGTCAGGAAATCTTCAAAGACAGAATGTGTGATTGAGGGAAAGCATGTTCGCAGATTTGCTCCTTGTTTTTTTCTGCTGTGCTGCATGTGTGGTACAGACACTCTGAAACAAAAAAATAGTAAAAATACAATAAAAAGCATCACCCGCTTATTACTAGTTTTGTCCTGACTCCAAACACACTGTTTTCCCATTATTCAAATTGACTTTGGACCTGTCGGGAAGAAGTTCATGAAATATTAATGACAAAAAAACGGCGGAGAGATGTGAGAAATGAACACACAGGAGAGGCAAAATGATTAAATTAAATTGATTTTGGTAATACTCGATGACCACTAATCGCACTCTCACTACACATGCACACCCACACGTGCTTCACACAGCTCCGCAAAGATTTATGGCAGCCTTTCCTTACAGTTTTTATGTATTTTTCAAATTAGCTGACACAGTGGCTATGACTGTGAAGATAAACTAATTCTTTGGGAAATTATGTATTGCTTTACAATACCAAAGGCCTGGAATAAAAAAGTTTAGAAAACCAATACATAAAGTGTGTGTGTGTGTGTATGTGTATATATATATATATATATATATATATATATGCCACACAGTTTCCAGTCTGATACAATTCTTCTATAAATATATCTCGCGAATATTTGCAGAGTTATCAGATTATAACAAAAGAGAGGAAAAATGAGCAAGCATTGTCTGAAGACAGAGAGATTGAAGGAGAGTTGTTGAGACAAAAGAAGTGGAGTAGAAGACGAGACATTAAATGGTACGCTGAGAGAAAGAAAAGGAGGCAATGACAGATGGTTTGTGAGGCGTAAATGGAAGAAAATTGAGTAGACTACAGCTTCAGCTCTATAATCTCATCCCGTTTCTGACCCAGCATAAACACAGAAGCTATAAACTCCAATTCAGCCTTTTATTGGCAAATCACTGTTTTCCACTCATAACCTGTCCCCTTTTGTCTGATTTTTATATAAACACATGTCACGCATATCAAAGGAACAAGTACACAATCATTATGAGCTGAGGGCTGTCTTTCTGCGTGCCCGAATGATTAATCCAGCACATCCCACGTCAAGAGCCATTCCCAATCTAGGGCTGGCCATAATCTGTGTGTGTGTAATTGAAGACATTCATTGTTCTGCACGTGGGTGTACATACATCCGCTCGCACTATTATTTCCAAGCCCTCGTACGGCAGATCAAACAGGTGTGGAGTGGGTTTCATTACTATAATGCAACCGCAAGTAATTTGCGTGAAAGAGCGCCCAGTGCGCATGGCTCCGATTACCCATCGCAAATGTGCTTAGGTGTGTGTGTATGTGTATATATCTGAAGCAACCTCCCTCGGAGAAGCTCGGTTTGAAGTCAAGGTCGTGGGTCTCTCCCAGGGCCAACAAGCCTCCCTTGTCCAATTTGTCTTTGTTAGTGGAGCATCGCTACAGAGTAGCCTAAAAGTACTTCAGAAAGCAGCCCTCCGTCTACGTACCTCCATCCCTCTCACTCTTCCGGCCAATCCCTCGCTCAATGGCTTAATCGATGGTGGGTGGTTGATCAGAGGAGGAGGTATATTGAGATTTATGGGGACGTTTAGACCGCGATGCGGCTGCTGTGTGGACCGGTGCCCAAGCACACCCGAGAGGAGGCTTAAGATGGCGTCATTGATCTCACTCATAATTAGCGCACAGAGGAGCTAGATGCAGAATTCCAGCACGTTGCCCGATGTGAATAATTTAGCGAGCACAGCATGAAGTCATCCTTTGAAGTGTAGCTTTGAAGACCCCCCCACCCCAGTCTCGAACACCCCGCCGTTTTCAAAGCAACTCCCAAAAAGCAGCTAACTGTGTTCGCAAGGACGCTTTCAGAAAACATTCTATTGACTTAGACACTTTGAGTTCACCTGCAAGCTTTGACTTGATGTGCGGAAGAATACTTCCTCTCACTCTCTTAAATGTCTTTGGTTCTGTCCAGTCTTATCTTTAATGCACACGCGTGTGCACAAAGTACACAGGCGCTTATATTCTCTGTGTTTTGGACACACACTCTTGCACTGACCCAAAGCGGTGAGCTGAATACACAGAAGGCGGCAAGGAAATTATTAATTAGAAATGAACGTATTTCATTCACATTGATAAAAAAATTCTCTGTGTAATTAAAATGAAGAGCTCATTTGCAAAAATGATAAATGCCATCTTTACTGACTACCGTGCATTATTCTCACATAGCGCAATCTGAATTCTAATATTGTTCAGTCAAAAAAAGTTGAAATTGTCCACAAGGCATCCCAAGTTTGTGCTTTACAGTAGAAGCCAACAAGTGCCCTTGTTGTTTGTGAACAGAAGCCGGTAAATATTTTTAAAGCATATTGTATTCTGGTTAGGTGACAGGTTTTGAAAAGATGCACTAGCTGAGAGTTTTGTCAAAGCTGACTAAAAGTGATCGAGGGTGGATAATTTTGTGATATCTTCAGGGCAAAAAAGTTTGTCAGGCATGTACATTGTGAACTAAGGAGATTACAAAGATTAAACTAAAGTGTTTTTGTTAAATGAAAAAAATAATAATATATATATATATATATATATATATATATATATATATATATAAAAAAATAAATAAATACCCGTATTTGTTATCATTTGTTATCATACTTATTCAAAACAACCCAACTGCAGTTTGATATTTGTTGAAATGCATGATTCCCAAACAAAAAACATGATTTACGAAAATGGAATCTGTTTTTGCAAATGAACTCCTCAAACGAGCTGTGTATTTTCATGCTGCAGACTATATTAAAACCAGTTGAGTCAAGTCTCTCCAGTGCATAGCGCTATTTGTTTGTCACACAAGTTCCTGCTGATGTCCATGAATAATCCAGCACATCCACACCGTGAGCCGTTCTCAATTTGGGGCCCAACATGATCTGTATATGTCTAATTGAAGACATTCATTGTTGTGCATGTGGGTGTACATATATCCGCTCGTATTTCCAAGCACTCGTACGGCAGATCAAACAGTTGCGGTGTGGGTTTCATTACTGTAATGCGACAGTCTTTGCGAGAGTTGTGCATTTTCATGCTTCACACTATATTGGAACCAGAGTCGAGTCGTGCTATTTGTGTGGCATACAAGTTTATACCGATGTAGAGCATTCCGAATCGGACACTTCTGAGGTTCCATGACGGTTCTGATGTAGGCAGCAGCAGCAGCAGCTAGGTTTTGCAACACAACTTCTCTCTCTTCTTCTGGGTGGAGGGCTTGTGCTGAGAAGGCAGTAGGAAGTTAGTGGAGTTCACAGTTGACAGGAGACTTGTGGTGGACTCTAATTTGAGCTCTCACAGTGGATGACAGCGGTTTGTGGTGGCACATGTTATTTCTGCTCCGTCTATGAATCGCTTGTCTCTCCCTGATGCCCTCTGTCTCCATTCTCTCTCTCTGTCTTGTTTGCTTTCTCTATGGGAACCAAGAGCCAGCAACACCATTAAATTCAGCACGCTGTATGAAATTCTGAGGCCTAGCTTAGCAGGTGTCATGTATCCTCAGCTCTCTGTGCTGGTTCTTGCCATTAAATGTGATTTCTGTGCTTCTGCTAAGAATATGAATGTGAATGTAAATGCTGCCTGACAATGGGATTATAGAATATTTTATGTTTTTCATTTTAACATTTTCAAATCTCATTTTCCTTATTTCTAGGCATTCATAAGTGTCAGGCCAGATATTTTGAGTTTCTTGTGGGATAGTTTATCTTATATTTAAGGATTCCCTGGTTTCTGTTTGCTAAATGAGCAGTTTCACTGTAGTGCTGTTACATTTATGCAGTATTGACCTGCTCAAATGAATGGGGAAAACATGCTGAAGCAACATGCTCTTTCAACACACTTTACATTTCAAAACCGGTTGTTAAAATTTAATGTTTCTTCCATCGTGAAAGCAGGTAGCTATTCAATAGCTTGTAAATTCCTTTTTGAGCATAGCTGCACATTTATTACAAATTCAAAGGCTTGCTGACTCGTACGTTTAAAATATGATGTTGCTACATAGACTTAACTGTTTGGAAGGCATTTTATTAGAACCTATTAGTGAAGTTAGACATCAACAAACAGACATGTTCATTTACCAAATGTGAATGTGTCAGTGAGTATGTCAACGCTGATGCTTGTTTTCCCTCCTCCAACAGTTTGCAATTCTCTTTCATAAATCATGAAGATATTGCTGTCTATAAATGCACACTTTAGTGATGGTTCCTGCTGACCCTCCTCTCCTGGTGCCCCCTTGATCCTAACCAGCATTAAAAAAAGATCAAAAAACTCTTCATACCTTTTTTTCTCACACTCTAGGGCCTGATAAAAGACCCCCTGTGTTCTACTTATTGCTAACCTGAGGCTTGATCTTTCCAGCCCGTTACAGGTTGCAGTCACCGTGTTTCTCGAAAAGTTGACAAGAAATTTTGTAAGCTTTTTCTGGAAGTAATTTTCAGATTTCCCAGAGCGTCTTATGGTTGTCAAAATGTCTGAGGGCATGTTTAGCTTTTGAATTTATAGTTTATTATAGTTTGTTTTTTTTACTGTCATTGCTTATCATTTATCAATTTACACATTTAAAATAAAAGAAAAATTGGTGAACAGTACTTGTAATGCTGCTGTCTGAGGAGCCAGGTAAGGACATCAGAGTCTGGTGGGGTTTAGTCAATCTGGTGTTGCTATTAGTGCAACCATTAAAATATGTCCTGAGGGAGAATATTAAAGCACAACATCGATGATCAAATCCAAACCTGGGGCCAGGCGAGCTCATCACAGCCCAAACCTACACCCTGTGGCATTTCCACAGTGTTTAACATGCACACACACACACAAATACACAGCCAAACTATCAGAAACACTCCCCCTCCCACAGATACTCGACCGTACAGGCATGCAAATTCACAATTGCTGTGGTTATAGGATTAACCGGGGTGTATTACCTGGATTCAGAATCGAAGAGGTGCAGTCACAGACAGAAAGACAGGAAATACCTTTAGTCACGATGGGTAGTAACTTGTTCACGCACAGTTAGTCTTAACTGGCTTTTAACATTAATAATGCTGTACCTGTTTTCACAGGCAAGAGTTCTCAAAATAAAAGCTTAAAACATGTTTACAAAAGTCTGAAAAGAGTCCACAGCAGTTTGTAAAATCATTTTAACAGTGTGTGAAGGGATGAGTATTAGATTTTCATTTGGAACTAATACGAGGGAACAAAAACAAAAATATATATTGATGTAGTTCATATTTTTTAAAACTTACTGCGATGCACCCAACAGTCATTTCATCATGTGATTCGATTAATCGATTTGCTTAAGTTGCCAGTGCCATATAATCATTCTGGCAGCATGTGTTTGGGCTGTTTATTGATTCTGAACTTCTGCCAGATTGCCCCCTTTTCTCACTGCTGAATATATTAGCACTTGAATTATCAAAATGCTACATTACTATATGCCAGACAGTTCTGTGAACCAGTTTGAAAACGGCAACACCCTTTGATAGCATTACATTAAGGTGAAAAACATCTGAGAATAAAATATTCAAAAGCAAAAATTAATTACTGTTTAGAAATGCTAATATGTAAGATATGAAGCAGTTCTTTTTTCTTAATTGTTCGCAATATCAATTTGATGTTTCCCTGTTTATTTCTGCCTAATTTATTTAATTAAAAAGATAAAAATAGTAATTTAATATCCTATTTAGCCAAAGGTATAGATAAAGAGGTAGAATACTAAATGAACTAAACAGATCTCTTGTTGTGCATGGGATTTATAGGTTATTATAGCAGTAATGAGATGCTGAATAGATAAATTGTCCTCTCATTCACTAAACGGGTATCGCTGATTACATTTTTATGCCTCATTCTTCTTCCTTGATCATTGCGTGATTGGTTTGGTGTGGTCTAATAGTTTGAGATTCAGGCTGATAAATGAAAGGTTGTAGGTTCAATCCCTGAACTGTGGCATTTCTGGGGGGGGTTGTCAGATACACATGCACAAACCATCAAGTCTGTGTTTGCAGCTCTCCAGACAGGATGTCAGTGAATGTTTTGTCTGTGTTGGTCTGTATACATAATAATGCATATATATATAAATACAGAGCAACACACACTGACAGCCTGTCTGGAACATTCCAAACACAGACTGTGAACTTACTTATCTAATCATAACTGGTATAACTGTTGACTATTGTACATCAAGCACATAAATGAACATTACATCATCGTCAGAATCACTGTTATGGATATTCATTAGATCATGCTATGAATTTTTAATTTGCCTCTTCATCTTTCCAAATTCAGCTCAGTGATGATATACTATACAGTTGCTCACCCACACAACCATCTCTTCCTGTCCCGCAGGCATCCTGTACAAAGGCAACGGTGAGAACGTCTTCATCTCCCAGCAGCCTCCAGTGATCAGCACCATTATGGGTAATGGGCGCAGGCGCAGTATTTCCTGTCCTAGCTGTAATGGCCAGGCCGATGGCAACAAACTGCTGGCTCCCGTGGCCCTCGCCTGTGGATCTGATGGCAGCCTGTTCGTCGGTGACTTCAACTACATCAGGCGCATCTTTCCCTCTGGAAACGTTACCAGTGTGATGGAGCTGAGGTAAGAAACGCAAGCAAGTACATCAAAAATTGCGCATGTTGTTAGACTGTAATATGGGACACTCATGTGGCCTGAGAAGAACATGCTGACAGTGACAGAGTTCTTCTATAGAGGGTGGGTGACTCATTACTGGTGCTCTCGCCCCCTTAAGCCAAGAAGAAATGCATATTCCCATACCTCGCTTTTTATGATCCACCACAAGCCTTCTATTGAGCTCCTCCAGCCCACATCAAAGGCTGTGTGTGTGCGTCTGCGTGTGTGTTTATTTACTGAGCTCGGAGAAATAACAGTGTTTATCTCTCAGAGTTTTTCTGCCAACTAAACAAAGTTGTTTTTGTTTCTTCAAAGACATTAATCAGAGATTTTTAATATTGCCATAAAGCTTATAATTTAAAGAAGCTGTTGATTCTAAGTATGTTTGTTCTTTCATTGAAATGTAATTGTATTTTGTTGGTTGCGGGGCATTTTATATGCCACCAAATCTATTGTGGTTTAGTTTAATTTCAATTTCAGTTGACATTCAGAAACTCAAATCTCATCATCTAGGAGTTTGTGTACAGCTGTTGGCAGCACAAAGTGAATATTTAAAAAGATGCATTTTTGGTAACAAAATGTTTGAATTTCTAAATGCAAGCTAAAATGTAAATATATGGAAAAGAGTTGTTTTTGTAGTTGTTCTTTTTGGTCAAATTAAACTCAATAGACCCAATCTCCACTCGCTTTCAATGTATGAAAAATAGAAATATGCACATAATATAACATTAACCGTTCCACAGAGGATACAAACACATTCAGATTTGGAGTGACATGAGGGGTTAGTAAATGATGACAGATTTTGTCTTGTAACAGGAAAATATCTCCCAAAAGTTGTCAAATGTACAATGTCTATAATAAAAAAATGTTTTGATTGTTCTGTATGTATTAGAAACAGTGATTTAATAATCTGAACTATCTGAAACATTCAAAGTATATTCCCTCCTGACTGTGATCACAGTGTGTCTATAATCTAAACACCGTGAAGTGCAGAGCTGATACATTACAAGCATGAGGTGAACACATGTGCCCTTTTCTTTCAAACCTCCAGACCTGTCATTTCCTTTCCTTAGATCTAGAGTGGGCTCACACATCCACAGAGAAAGAGACACGTAGATATTCTTTCAAAGTGCTCTCAGGGTTCCTCTATATGAAATCAGAGCCGTGTCTCGGGTCTTTTATAGACTCTCACTGAAATGATCATAAATTCTTCCCTCACACTCTGCGAGGCCTAGAGGGCCCTCCATGTCACTCTCCACTCTCCTGCAGCACCTCATTTAGCCATTGCGGTGATACATGACCGCTACCTCTTATCTCCTCTCTTTCCTTATCTCTCGTTCCTTTCTCTTTTGGCCTAAATCGTCTGTCTCGTCCTTTTAGCCGCCTCTCGTTTTCCATCTCATGTTTTCCCAGCCTGTGTCTTTCTGTCATTGACACTTACTGTATTTTTAACCTTATCTTATCATCTTCCGTTCCTTCCATCTGCCCCCAACTTGATACCAGCGCAAAAATCTCTCATATGTGTGCTCACACGAGGTCTCTATAAATGGCCCAGCACTTAACAGGTTTCAGTATCATCTTTGTGTGTCTGCTGCTCCTGTAAATTAAATTCCTTCATTAAAGCCGTAAAACACATGGATGAAGCAAATGAAATGGTGGTCCTCTGTGTGACATATTCACAGCGTGGCTTCTGTGCGGCTAAAGGCAGTGTTTAAGGAATTGCTTTTCATTGTCTGGGACACAATCAATTTGCTATTATGGGCCAGTTAACCTCAGCGTGTGCTTTGAGCTCATACTGTTCTTTAGTTCCCAGGTGGAATATTCACATATCCAACTCCGTTTAAGAAACAAGACAAAGTACAGCTAACAGACCCGTCTTGCTGCATTATTTCCTGTCTATGTGTGAGAAGGAGAGATTAATATATGCATACCTGTTTTTTTCCCCCTTTCTTGACAAGATTTATGTGCTTCTGCTGTTTTACTCTCTGTCCCTTTTCTTATCTCTCTTATTTCTGCTCTTTTTTCCTCTGCTACCCTAAGAAATAAAGATTTCAGACATAGGTAAGCCATTCCAGCTCTCTTGCGGACCCTTTCAGTCTGGTTGCAGGACAATTTTTATACAATTGTTTGTCTCCCCATACGTGTTGTGGCATGCCATCAGAAGTAAATGTAAATGTGTGTCATCTACTTCAGTTGTTTATGGACATTTTGTGATAATTTTTCAATTGATTTTCTTGGCATTATTTAAGTCACATACTTAATTTGATTTAAAGCTCATTGCCCGAATCTCTAATACATTGAAAACCTAAGACCACTAGTTTTGTTTTTTGTTTATATAATATTTTATGTTATCAACATAACTATTTAAGTTTAATTGAAACCAAAAAATCTGGCATACACTAGCTGCATGATTTCCACATGTTTGTGTAAAATCAGATAACGTAAACCATGCAGCATAATTTTAAAAGCTACCAAAAAGCACATGTGTACAATGGAAAAGAATAACTGAACTTTTATACAAATAACTTTGATAGTCAGTTTTTAAATCAGCTGCCTTTTATATCCAGGATTTTCAAAGTGGTCTTTGGGCTTCACTATATATTTAAGAGATCTTCAGATGTTTTTGTTGATGGTGCAGGAATGAAGTAGATCCCTTGGAAACACTACTGTACAGGTTATGACAACAGATCTGAATTCCTGACAAAATCGTTAGAATAATTCAACATAATGAATATCATTTTTCTTCAAACACGATCTTAGTATGTCAGTGGTTTATAAATCAACATCACAAATCCCATGGGGAAGTTCCCAACACAATGAGAAATTCCTTCCAACTCTTTTGTCTGGCTCTGTAAAATCTCCTTCTCCACTTTTGTGGATATAAGGGTAGATTAGCTTAAGCATTTATGTAGAACTCAAATAAAATATTTTCTTTTAATGTGGCATACTGCATAAACCAGAAAGACAAAAGATACCTCATGTAGCTTATAAAGAACAAGCTTGTTTTTGAATTTCATCTGTGCTTTGATTCTGTGGCCAAATCGGTCAGAAAAGACTTGAGTAAAATAAACAGATGTCCATTTTAGCTGACACTGGTGTAGACCTGTTTTCTCAGGAAGGATTCAAGACAAAAACCTCTCCTGACAGGTCTCCAGTACTTAAGTTAACTGCTCCAAATGTCTCCGCCCTGGACAAGCAGGAGTTCCTGATAAACACTGCAAATAGTCCCTCATCATCCCACACATGTTTGAATAGTTCCAGTTGAGGGGCGATGTACAGAGCGCAGTAGATGTTGATATCCTACATTAAGTTCTTTTCGAAACCTCTGTAGGGTTTAATCGCAGACGTATGGAGCTCATGAATGGAAATAAATGCAAGTAATTTGAAGTGGGCGAGCCAAAGCCATTAGAGCCTGTTGAATAAATTTGCAACCAGGGATAAATTTAGGAATCCCATGGACATGCTAACCATTCCTCTCCGTCTCCTACCAAATCATTTAAAATGGAATTAGAGGCCAACTTTGCTATATGGTTGCACCGTGGGTGGGCACAATGGTTGAGTTTAAGTAATTAAATGGCTGTATTTTTAGACACATCAATTTTTTTGCTAACATTTCTCAATGCTTCTGAGAAACAAAAACGGCCCATTAAGCATTAATGACTCTGAATTAATAAGTGCTAAGAGTTATTAATTCACAACCGCTGTTGCTGGCTGCTGAACATTACAAGCCACCTAATGGCTAGTCTTCGTCTTCATCTTGTCCCAGATGTCTCGGCCCATCTGTATGTGTCATCAAGGCGCTCTCATATACCCTAATGCTCCACAGAGCCTCATAAACTTAGGAGATTATTGACCCCAAACCTCAGTGTCCTTAAACCAAGCCGCTTCACTCCCAGAACTCACATTTATTTCCATTTGGCACAGCAACATTTTTATGTTATATTATTTTGAGCCTGCTTGATCTGTATTTACTCTTAAGTGTGATGTGGTGTCTGAACCACATAGCAACAGTAACTAACATCGTTCTGAGACCTTCTTAGCCACTTAGTCTGTGTTGGTGGAAGTTTTCTGATTCAAATTATGAACAGTGTAATTAGCACATGTGCACGTGTGCTTTATAGATCTGCTTCATATTGCTTTTTATTTATTTTCAGTAAACACACTTAATCTCTGCTCTAAAACATAATGAGCTTCTCTGCTGAGGTAACTTGGGTGATCTTCCCATTGGGATCATGCCTATGGTGCCTTAAAATCCCTGAATAGAAAGCTCACTAGGTCTTGGCATAGAGCAAATCTCTAATAACTAAAAAAAGAATCAGTTTAAGGATGGAGCCTTGAATGAAGCAGCAAATCTCATACAAGATCAGGAACAAGATCTTTTTTTAAAATATTAATAAGAGTTAGCAGATTGTTACTGTACAAAGCAGACACTTCAGCTACAGCAGCCCGCATCTGTTTCAAAACATATATATTGAAAATGGCCTGCCTGTCAGCCAACCCTCTTGCAAGGTGTCTGCACGCTATTCTTAGACCTTAGTCGCTTCTAATTGAAACACTGCGACGAGCTGTTGATTTTTTTTCAACAGATACATCACTTTGTGTTGCTCACTGGCTTTTTCCTCTGTCGTAGAGGTGCGGGTGGGAAGTGCAAATGATTGAAAGGATGTGACAGTTTGGTGGGCATCATTATGGTTGTGTCAGACGATAGTGATTTCCAGTCATAACGCATTAGGTTCACTCTGACGGAGTGCTCAACTCCTTTCCCCTCTAACCGCCCGGGCCAAACAAGTACATTCACTTCAGCAATAAACACAATAGCTAGTTATTAGTGCTCACGTTTCTATATATCTGTAGTCCTTTAACTTAGGACTATGATAGTTTACAGTCAACTTGCACCAACTTAAATCTGTTCATTTATTCATTGCTTCAAGTATTGCTTATTCACCCATTCATTTGTTGCTGTACCCGTTTGTTTATAATTCATGACATGTTTTTGTGTGCTAGATACTATATACTGCTCTTTTTGTGATTGTGGAATTCCTACCTTTGTCCTGTTAGCAACAATCCTGCACATAGATACTACCTAGCAACAGACCCGATGACAGGCCAGCTGTATGTTTCGGACACCAACTCACGACGGATCTTCAGGCCTAAAGCCTTGACGGGAACCAAAGAACTACTACAGAATGCAGAGGTTGTGGCAGGGACTGGAGAGCAGTGTTTGCCATTCGATGAGGCCCGATGTGGGGATGGAGGCAAGGCCACAGAGGCGCTACTTCTGGGACCCAAAGGTAAAGAGACTGAATGCCCCCATACAGTATGGACACTAGCTAAACATGACAAACTTCTCACTTTATAGCATAAAAATGATTTTTGCTATTAAAGTAATATTTGTTTAGATAAATTTATCAATGCAGCAACAGACTGCTGTTAAGTAGTTCACACAAACACATACATTTCTGTGAAAGAACTAGAGAGGCCTGTGATCATCTCTGGATCGGAGAGCCAAAAAGGTTCAGTTCCTTTCCTCTTGACTTTAGCTGACTAGATTAAAAAAAAACAACTGCTTCCTGAATATTACTTGCACTCAACATCACTCTTAGCTCAGGAATAATTCACCACCCAAAAGCACATTGTGAATTATTCACCAAGTGCCGCGTCTTCAGTGACCTGGAAACCACAGGGGCAAGCGTGACATGTGTACCAGTCGTGTTTCGCCTGTTTGCAGGTGCAGTGTGTGTGTCTATTTGCAACTGTCACATCTGCCCCCTCTCTACATAGGCATTGCTGTGGATAAGAACGGGTTCATCTATTTTGTGGATGGTACCATGATCAGGAAAGTAGACCGGAATGGCATCATCTCAACACTGCTGGGGTCTAATGACCTCACATCCGCTCGTCCTCTGACCTGTGATACCAGCATGCATATCGGACAGGTATACACTCATACTCACCTACACTACATCACTGTTTAATGCACTTCAATCTTAAATATTAATTTGTCTATTTTGGCTGCCACAAAAGAAAAGCTGCAGCACTGCTAACCTGAATGTAGTATGATTTATAGAATTGAATTCAGTCCAGTTATGCCACTGGGCTAAAACAAAATATTAGGGGGCAGAAAGGCCAAACTTCGATTTATTTCTGTGATTCGCAGTACAAAGATTCAGCTGTTCAAGCCTGATCCTCTGGCTTTATCACTGAAGTAGTGTTAGGATGAGTGGCCTCGTTTCAAAGATAAAAGCAAAAGCTGGAAGCAATTGAAACTGTTGCCTCATTTGAACTGGAAGGCACTATTGTTTTTCGTGTTGTCCCTAATAAGAGTTTTTTGAATGGGATTTATGAGATTAATTATTGAAAAATGCAGTATTATTATTTTTACATTTTAATATAAGTTTGTATTTGTTTTATGATAATTATTAAATGTTTTTACTATCAAAGGACCCCTGTAAGTAATAGTTTACAATTTAAAAGACCACAACACAGAGTTCTAGAGCTTGCAGACTTCAAGTTGAATTAGTTTGTTTTTCCAGCCAACCACTTACAGTGGACTGCACTGTGACCTACTATCTATCCACTAACCTCAAGACATACTTTAAGGCCCAAATAAGGAACAAAAAGACTGAGCTCAGCCCTCTGTGGTAGCCTCCACCCAAACGAAAGCCAGAGAAACTTCCTTGAAGACCTGGAGCTCCCCCCTCTGGCTGCTCTCCCTCTGGTGCTAAATGCATCTAATCACCTCAGCTCAGTGCGAAAACATATCATCCCTTAGAATTTCTAGACATAAAGAAAGTATTAGTAGAAAAGATGATTTACCAAATCAGCTGGCTAATAAAAGCTCTTTTGTTATACATGAAATGGTTTGGTTCATGGGGGCCATGCTGAGATCACATGATCAGCTGAACACTCCTAGTTTTATATCATTTATATACCCCACTATTATAGAGCACCTTCTGGAATAAAATTAATCACTGTTGACTGCAAAAGGAGTATGTCTTCAATGCCAATAGCTTGAAAACATATACATGATGCTACACTAATGTTGTTGGATCTCAGAGCAAGTCCAAGGTGACTGCCATAATAGCCAGTGCAAGAAAGAAGAAATGATGTTCTTTTTTAAAACACATTGCTATTGTGGGTGTGCGAATAGGACTTTTTTTTACCTGCAGGTTTATTACGAAGAATGTGTTTGAAAATGCAGTGTTTAGTAAACTTTCTCATACACATTTTTAGGCAGAATCTATTCTCCCCATTCTTTCTGTTTTTTTGGTCTCTTCACCAACCCCATTTGTCTCCGTCTAAGTGATGGAGGTTGGGGATGAGACATAAGGCTGTTGTCTGACATACCCTTGGGTCCAGGCTCAGTGAAGCTCAATGAGGTATGGACAGACCCAGACAGTTGTGTCAGCCTCACAATTACCCAAACGCTTGCTCTTGCGAGTCATCGATGTGCATCATTAAGGATATATACAGCTCAACCTACACAACTGTCACTTACCTCAGTAAGGCCAATTGGGACAGCAGAAAATAACTCAAGTGCTCTTCAAGGAAATCTTGGGTTCACTCAGGGTTTTAAAATGTTCAGTCTAAATCAGGTTCGTCCCCAGAGCATATAAAAGTACTCTGTCTGCTTCTAAAGCTACCAAGTTGGCCTTTTGCATATCAGGTAGTGACCTGAGAGTTGATAGAACATTTTAGGTGGCATGTTGTGGAGCACCCAAGTAAAATCTGTTTGCCCTGAGTAAAATCTGGTCTTGAGTTCATGCATTATGCAGAAGGTGGAATCACAGACGGGCCATGGCTGAGCAGAGAAAGCTTTTATCCACAGAAGCTGCTGTAGTTCAGAACCATTACGCTTTAATGTGGTGCTTTTCAACAATGCTTAACCTGCCTTGTTTGGCCAGGGTGCAGGTTCCGAGCAGGAAGAGGAAGAGTAGAAAGAGAATGAGGGAGAAGAACTGAAGGCACTTGGTCTAGGAATGTCCCACTCGTGCCATATAAGTTGATTTCATTGAGAATAAGTCTCAATGAATCCACTCAAAGCTTTAGGAACATGCTGACAATTATATTGTCAGCGTATCTTTGCAAGAGAGAGTTATAGATTATGCCATTGCATAACTTTCCCCCACTGGCACTTGGCAACATTATTGAAGTTGTCGAGAAATATTGAAACTGGATAATTCAGACAGACAATGACAGAACAATGATCAAGAGAAGAATTCTTATGCTTTCTCAGTATAAATGGTGTCTGAAAGAAAGTGAGTGCTGGGGAATGGTTTTATTTTTATTAATAGACCTCCAGACAAGACTGTCCTTCCAAGCCATCTTTAAAAGTCTGGTTGAGGCCAGTCCTCCATGTGAACAGTGTTGTTCTTGGTGTGCTTTTCTTTGCCAGACAGTTGTTCCCTGTAGGCACTGAGGAATTGCATCCCGTTGCAAAATAAATGACCCAGCGACAGGCAAATCGAATGAACTAGAGGCACCCAATGTATTAAGCCTCCAAAGTAACGGATCCTTCTTCATCAGTGTCAGACCCAAACATCAGCTGCGCTCAGAGTGAGAGACCAAGCCAGAGATGAAATAACGTGTTTTTGTCTGTGTGTATATCTTTGCAAGATTCCGTAAGTGATCCACCTCCCTGTTTGTTTTGTCTTCTCTGCAGGTGCGTTTAGAGTGGCCCACAGACCTGGCCATCAACCCTATGGACAACTCCATCTACGTGCTTGACAACAATGTTGTACTACAGATAACTGAGAACAGGCAGGTGCGCATTGTGGCAGGCAGACCTATGCATTGTCAGGTGCCAGGCATCGAGTACACCATGGGAAAACGTGCCATTCAGACCACTTTAGAAGGTGCAACAGCCATTGCTCTGTCCTACAGCGGAGTCCTCTATATTGCTGAGACAGATGAAAAGAAGATCAACCGCATCAGACAAGTCAGCACAGATGGCGAGATTTCTCATTTGGCAGGAGCGCCCTCTGACTGCGACTGCAAGAATGACGCAAACTGTGACTGTTACCAGACAGGCGATGGGTATGCCAAAGACGCAAGGCTAAATGCTCCTTCCTCTCTGGTGGTCTCCCCTGATGGAACGCTCTATGTAGCTGACCTGGGAAACATTCGAATCCGTGCCATACGTCACAATCGACCTCCACAAGGCTCTTCCGGTCTTTATGAAGTTGCTTCACCTGCTTCTCAAGAGCTCTACGTGTTTGACTCCAATGGAACGCATCAGTATACTATGAGCTTGGTCACTGGTGACTATAAGTACAACTTCAGCTATAGCAATGAGGATGATATCACCGCTGTAACAGATAGCAGTGGAAATACGCTTCGGGTTCGTCGAGACCCCAATCGAATGCCAGTGCGTATTGTTGCCCCTGACAACCAAGTTATTTGGCTGACGATAGGTACAAATGGAGGGCTGAAGACCCTCACAGCACAGGGGCAGGAGTTGGTGCTCTTCACCTACCATGGTAACAGCGGCCTGCTAGCCACCAAGAGCATCCAAATTGGCTGGACCACATTTTATGAGTAAGTTCTTCTATCAGTTCCTTTACACTGTAGCAGAGGACATCTCATAACCTTTATTATGAGATCTTTTAATTTCTGCATTTTCAAAGGTTTATGCAGTTTAGACATTTTGTATAGATTGTTGTTTTAGTGCACATTCCTGCTGTAGAATTTAGTCCTCTCCTTCAGCAAAAGTGTAGCCTGTAGTTACAAAACCTACCATTTATTTAACCACATGCTATTTAGAGCATGGTGTAAATGCTAAATGAATTTGTATGACATTTTCCGGCTGGTGGTGTACCAAAAGGTTTTGCATAATGCCAGTCTGGGGTAGGTCCTTCTGGCCAACATGTTGGAGACAGTGTCTGTGCACCTACTCTGCCATAACCACAAAGATATTGCAGGCCTTAGTGAATGTGACTTTGACAAGTCAAGTTTTTATTATATTATCACGTGAGTAAGGATTAATCCAAATTTTATATTTAAAAATATCCTCAGGCCAGTTGTGTGCAAGGTAACTAAAACTAGCTAGCATGTGTTAAAAAGTAATCCTATATTCTCACTTTCTACTTTTCTTGACTTGTGTACACAAATTTGGCCTCTGTTAGAAGCATACACACAAAGGATTCAGAGGACCCAAACAAGACTCAATCCAAACTGTACATGCACACTAGTCTACTCAATGTCATTCCATCAAGAGAACTGCTGACTTCATGTCAGTGAGGTCCAGTTGCAAAAGGTGTTCTAATGGCATTTTTGGTTGCAGCTACGACAGCGAGGGGCGTCTGACAAATGTGACTTTCCCCACTGGGGTTATCACCAGTCTAATCGGGGAGATGGACAGAGCCCTAACAGTGGACATTGAGACCTCAGGACGAGATGACGATGTCAGCATCACCACCAACCTTTCTTCCATTGACTCTTTTTACACATTAGTTCAAGGTGCGACAAGTCTCTGCTGTATTTATCATTATTAACAATGACCCCTGATGGCTCTCTAAACTGACCTGTTGCTTTAAGTCTTGGAAATGTTCCACACTGCTAATCAAGCTGTAACTCACAGGTTAAATCAATATTAATGACCAAACACTCATTACTCATTCATTAGGGGTAAAATTGTCAGATGATAATTTATAGTTTCACTATAATCACAGCACCACAGGGAATGAAAATACACTGGACAGCTGGGCTCTGAAATAATACATCTGCATAGTACACTTTAAAGTGTGTAATTCTTTTGATGCTGAAATACTTTTAATAACCATAACCCAGCTGAATACGCAAAGACAACAAATATTTACTATAGGTTTATTTACATTAAAAGTTTAAACATTGTGGCTTTATAAAAACATCTCAAACTGGCATCGCTGGCTTAACCAGTGGTCTGAGTTTAGAACTGGATATGTTTTTCCGAACAGTTTCAGATGAAGAAACCTGTTTAAATAGTTATTTTTGTAGTTTTGTTTGGTGATGCGGAAATTACACACTTCAGGTTTATAGAGTGAGGTAACAGGCAGAAATATGGTGACTAAATGTGAATTTGGGAAGTCATTAGATTAAAGGGAATTTAATTAGATTAAAGGAGATTATGTATTTATACGTTTTGCAGTGCAATCCTAGCACAAACCAAGGAAATGAATGTCTTTCTCATGGGGTTTTCTTTTTACAAATCCTCTTCTTACCTCCTTAACCAAATATGATGTGACTTGAGAATAAAAATCAAGGTGGTTATTCTGACACACCGAATTCACAGTCTTAACATAATCCCCATGAACTCTCTCCTTGTGTTCCACACTGCCTCTTGATTCACTCTACTGCTGTTTTCCTCCTCATAGATCAACTAAGAAACAGCTACCAGGTGGGCTATGATAACTCTATGAGGGTCATCTATGCCAATGGAATGGACTCTCACTTCCAGACCGAGCCTCATATTCTTGCGGGCGCATCCAACCCAACAGTGGCCAGAAGAAACATGACCCTTCCTGGAGAGAATGGGCAGAACTTGGTGGAGTGGCGCTTTAGAAAAGAACAGAACAGGGGGAAAGTCGTAGTATTCGGCAGGAAACTTAGGGTATGTAAAAATTTTATTGTAAAGAGACATTGTAATGAGCGTTTACATAGAATAATACAGTACATCTGCAGAATACTCTTCACAACACACTATCATTAAACTCCTTCTGGGTTGACTTAGTTGTGAGCTGTAAATTATGGGAAATTAACACATTAGAAAATGGCTTTAGAAAAGGCTAGTTATCGGTTTCTGTCAATTAGTTAATTTTAACTGTATCTTTTTTGCTACGATGAGCTGCTGAATTGTTACAGACTCCTCGGTTGTTCTCTTTCCACTTTCATTTGTTCCACAAAAGAAACAGGTAATCTCAGAGCATCAAAAAAATAACCCTAATTCTTATAAGGGAAACTGGTCTGGTATTTCAAAGCCTCTGAGTTGCAAAAAACAGAATATGTTTTAATTTAATGGGAATAGAAAAGAGATTGAAAGTGTGTTAGTGACCAGATTGTATGCACCTTCTATTCAGTTCTTAAATGTAACTGAAGTTGGGGGAAACGGCCCTACCAAAAAACATTATACTTCTTAGTGAGGAATGTTATAATCAACATAAATATTCTTCCTTTCATAAAGGTCAACGGTAGAAACCTGCTGTCTGTGGATTATGACCGCTCACTGCGCACAGAGAAAATATATGACGATCATCGAAAGTTCCTTCTGAAGATTGTGTATGATGCCTCTGGTCATCCTACACTGTGGGTGCCCAGCAGTAAGCTGATGTCTGTCAACCTCACCTATTCCAGCACTGGTCAGGTCACAAGCATTCAAAGAGGCCCCACAGTCGAGAGGGTAGAATACGACAGCCAGGGACGCATAGTCTCCAGAACCTTTGCTGATGCCAAAACCTGGAGTTACACTTATTTGGACAAGGTGAGTATTGCAAATTTTTCCAGTACTATGAACTCCTGTTATATCACAAGATTTGTTAGTGTGTTGAATATGTGTTGCATTACTGTCAGAAATATCAGGATATTTTTGCAAAACTGTTAAAATAGCTTGAAGTCTGATATTCTACAGATAAGAAATTAATTGACAGCATTGAAATTATTACATTTCTTTTATAAAATACATACAAATACATACAATACAAATACAAATACATAAAATATGCTACCACAAATTTAGATGTACAACACTGTAGGACATAAACATAAGAATGGGTTATGGCTGTGTGAACCCATTTCTGAGTGAACTGTTTCTTAAAAGTTCAAGGTGTCCATAGTGCTCCACCATAACAGAGATTTACTGATGGTTAACTCCCTTTGAATTGGTTCTTTAGAAGCACACCATTATAACCGTGTCAGCAGTACAGAATGTTGTATGTTGATCCACAGAAAGCTGAGAAATAGCTAAAGAAAGACCTTTCTGTGGAACTATGTGGATACGTTTACAGACTACAGAAACTGGTGTGCACCAAGAAGGAGAGATACTGTATGTTGTGGATGTTTCTTGTGATGGAAATGGCTTAGTAAGGTCTCATAGACAAATTTAGAGTCTCAACAAGAGATCACAAGGAAAACTCTGGGTTTGAGCTCACCCTTAAGGAAGAGACAAAGAGTGATTTGAAAAGAATAACTTACACCTCCAATCTTACATAAGGACATCACACCTTTTTCGCTGCTGTATGCAATTACTTGTGTAAATACAAATAAAAAAAGAAAAGTAATATTACAAAATATGAGGTTTTTAGAAAGAGATATCAGTTGGATGACAATGTGAGTTTCCTCCAAGAGAGCACTCAGCTGGAACCAAAAAGTTTTGAGGAAAGAAAAACCACTGTGTGTAAATGTGTAGATTAAATATGCATGGCTAGCCTGTCTTTCCGTCGCCTGCCACATGCGCAGGTAGCGTGACCAGTGAGAGGATATCAAACATATGCCACCAGCAGTGCCTAGGGAACTAGAATAATGTCTGTCCAAGTATGGATGACAAGGTGAAGGCTTCTCAAAGGTAGACACTCACTGTAGCAATTCTCCAAGATGGAGAGGCCTCTAAGGATGGCCCTCCAAATCTGCAGACGTCAGTCAGTGTGCGTATTTTACCAGGGAAGACATGAATATACGTGGAGTGATGCTGCAGCTCTGAATACCACAGTCTCAGATCTATTCAGCGAAAGGCTCTGGGGATGTCAGTACTTAAGCCCACAGCGAGAAACACTTATTTATCATCCTTTGCTTCAACTCACCTCTCACATTGTCCAACAAGACCCAAAACAGACACAGAATAAACATGAGGCCTCAGTCATTCATAACTCAAAGACAACTTGCTGACTTTGTTTACTTCAAGCTTCAAGCTTAGCATACAGATGGATTTTAAAACCCCTTCTTTTTATTGATGCTCTGGTTCCACAGTATGCAGAGCACGGAAACAGTTTTCAACCCACCTTATTGGGATAAGTATGGGCAAATCATGAGGCTAAAGCCAGTAATTGCAGAACATTTTATATTTATGCAGCCATGCACATTCAGCAGACCTGCATTTAGAAGCTTGAGGGTCAAGAAGAACTCAATTAGGCAAAGAAATAATCACTAAATGGAGCGTTAATACCTGCTTTTACACGCCATTTGCATTTTAATAGCATGTAGCAAATGCATGAAAGAGTAATGAATTGTTTAGGTTAATTTCTCCTCTCTCCCATCTTTTGATTTACAGTCGATGGTGCTGCTTTTACACAGCCAGCGGCAGTACATCTTTGATTACGATCTGCAGGATCGACTCTCCGCCATTACTATGCCAAGTGTGGCCCGTCACACAATGCAAACTATCCGCTCTGTCGGCTACTACCGCAACATCTACAATCCACCTGAAAGTAATGCCTCAGTTACGGTGGACTACAGTGAGGATGGCCAGCTCTTGCGGGTGGCACACTTGGGCACTGGCCGGCGTGTCCTTTATAAATATCGGAGACAGAACAAGCTGTCCGAGATCCTATATGACAGCACACGCGTCAGCTTCACCTACGATGAGACAGCAGGTGTGCTGAAAACTGTCAACCTACAGAGTGAGGGTTTCATTTGTTCTATCAGATATCGACAAATTGGTCCACTGGTAGACCGGCAGATATTCCGCTTCAGTGAAGACGGCATGGTCAATGCCCGTTTTGACTATACCTATGACAATAGCTTCCGCGTCACCAGCATGCAAGGGGTTATCAACGAGACCCCGCTTCCTATAGATCTTTATCAGTTTGACGACATTTCCGGCAAGGTTGAGCAGTTTGGGAAATTTGGCGTTATCTATTACGACATTAACCAGATAATATCAACAGCTGTCATGACCTATACAAAGCACTTTGATGTCCATGGCCGCATCAAGGAGATCCAGTATGAGATCTTCCGCTCCCTCATGTATTGGATCACTATCCAGTATGACAACATGGGCCGTGTCACCAAAAGGGAAATAAAGATCGGCCCTTTTGCCAACACTACCAAATATGGCTACGAGTATGATGTGGATGGGCAGCTGCAGACAGTCTACCTGAATGAGAAAATGATGTGGCGGTATAATTATGACCTCAACGGCAACTTACACCTGTTGAACCCTGGCAACAGTGCACGACTCACTCCCCTCCGTTATGACTTACGAGACCGCATCACACGGCTTGGTGATGTGCAGTATCGTATGGATGAAGATGGCTTTCTGCGCCAAAGAGGTGCTGAGATTTTTGAGTACAACTCCAAGGGCCTCTTGGTTCGGGTGCATAGTAAAGCTAGTGGATGGACCATCCAGTACCGCTATGATGGGCTAGGAAGGCGCCTGGCCTCTCGCAACAGTCTGGGCCAGCATCTTCAGTTCTTCTATGCAGATCTCAACTATCCAACACGCATCACCCATGTCTACAACCACTCCAGCTCTGAAATCACCTCGCTCTACTATGACCTACAAGGCCATCTGTTTGCCATGGAAATCAGCAGTGGCGAGGAGTTTTACATTGCTTGTGACAACACAGGAACACCGCTCGCCGTCTTCAGCAGTAATGGGCTTCTCCTCAAGCAGGTGCAATATACTGCTTATGGAGAGATCTATTTTGACTCTAACCCTGACTTTCAATTGGTTATTGGATTCCACGGTGGCTTATATGATCCTTTAACAAGATTGCTGCACTTTGGAGAGCGGGACTATGACATTCAAGCTGGTCGTTGGACCACTCCAGATATTAGCACCTGGACCAGGGTGGGCAAGGACCCGGCTCCCTTTAATCTGTATATGTTTCGCAATAATAATCCCATCAGTAAGGTGCATGAGGTCAAGGAATATGTCACAGGTGAGGAGAGGGCCCTTCTGGCACACTGTATAACAAATATTTTAATTAGTTTCACTGTTTAACTGTTTGACAAAAAAAACTGTCAGGCAACCTGTGAAGATATTTTTTGTCTGTTCTTTTATTCATAGATGTCAACATCTGGCTGGTGACATTTGGATTTCACCTGCATAATGTTATCCCAGGATTTCCCATCCCTAAATTTGACCTTACCCAACCCTCACTGGAAATGAGAAAGAGTCAACTATGGGACGACCTACCGGTATGTAGTATAATGTCATCATCTGTCCTGCATAAGTTATTTGGCTGGATATTTTGCTTTCGTACAGTAGTTTAAAATAATGGAATAAAAAAGTAACACTACTCGATTACTCTGTGTATCATGTGATTAATTTAGTTAAAATTAAGAATCATATTCACTGCTCTAGTAACCTTGATTGTATTTATTCAAGTTGAGATTTTGGGCCTTATTTATAAAGCGTGCTTATGTACAGATTTGATCTTAGAGTGTGTGCACTTAAATCCATCATATTTAATAAAAAATTCATAAAAAGTGCCTTTGACATGGAAAAGTATGTAGTGTCACGTAAGGATCTGAGAAGATATACACACTTTTTCTTGGCGGAATACTGCAGGTTTTTGGAAATTTAAGCTGTTTCTGCAGCTCGCTTTTATATGTTAATGACATTGTGTCATTTACAAGGTAGAGACTTGAAACCATTCCATTGCGTGCAAGTTCAAGACCATTTGCGATTCATAGATTTCACAGAGATGTACCTGCATTTCCATTCAATGAATCACACGTATGCATATTTGAGAGATGGTTGTAAGATCAAACTGGCCCTGTTTCTTTAATAAACATGTTATAAATGAGGCCCTTAGCGTTTACAGATATGTCTATTCTGATAATTACAATATGTTTTGTCTATTTTGGCTTACTTTAGTCCATCTCAGGGGTCCAGCAGGAGGTTATGAGGCAGGCCAAGGCTTTCCTGTCTTTTGAGAGAATGCCAGAGATCCAGTTAAGCCGACGACGGTCAAGCCGTGAAAAACCTTGGCTGTGGTTCGCCACGGTCAAATCTCTCATTGGTAAAGGTGTGATGCTTGCCATTACCAGTAAGGGCCAGGTGGCCACCAACGCACTGAACATAGCAAATGAGGACTGCATTAAAGTGGCCACTGTCCTCAACAATGCCTTCTATCTAGAGGATCTGCACTTCACAGTGGAAGGTCGCGACACGCACTACTTCATAAAGACCAGCCTGCCCGAGAGCGACCTGGGCGCCCTGCGGCTCACCAGTGGTCGCAAGAGCCTGGAGAACGGTGTCAACGTAACAGTGTCACAGTCCACCACCGTGGTCAATGGACGGACACGGCGCTTCGCAGATGTGGAGTTGCAGTACGGCGCGTTGGCTCTACATGTGCGCTATGGCATGACACTGGATGAGGAGAAGGCACGTGTCTTAGAGCAGGCCCGCCAGAGAGCACTCTCAAGTGCGTGGGCACGGGAGCAGCAGCGTGTACGTGATGGGGAGGAGGGAGTGCGTCTTTGGACAGAGGGGGAGAAGAGGCAGCTGCTCAGCTCTGGGAAGGTGCTGGGCTATGATGGCTACTATGTACTATCAGTGGAGCAGTACCCTGAACTGGCCGACAGTGCCAACAATATCCAGTTCCTGAGGCAGAGTGAGATTGGGAAGAGGTAACAGTGCACAGCACAGACTGTTCAACAGACTACTGCCCCTCTGCTCCACAAACTCCTCTCTCCTATGTACACAGTCCCAGAGCTCCTATCCCAGAGACTAAAGGGAAGGGGTTCATGTTTAGAGAATTGAGGAGTTGTGCCTAAGTGCCACACACACTGCAGTTATACGAAAAAACCTGAGGCACTTCCTCTCATTGACTGAACACACCCCCATCCTACATATTTGTTCACATTATTGCATTGTATGGATAATGGACTCTCTAAAAGAGCAACCCAAGAAAAAACTCAGTTATTTGTTTTTTTTTTTTTTTTGGCTTTTTATATAAAATCTCAAAGGTGACTTGGTCAGTGATAAAATTGAGAGAAAAAAAGGCAAATGTGTTTACATGCGAAGACAACTGCACCCAGATGAACTAATATAATGCCTTTTTCGCAAGGCAGTGACTGTAATTCAGTGGTTCGTACCGTCCTTGTTCTCAGCAACATGTTTTGTCAACTAGTAAGAACTGAGGTTTCAGACTGTAAGCTAGCTGACCATTTCTCTTCTGCTTTGATTTCTTAAGAAACACAGTTGTGGTTCATATAATCAAATCTGAGTGTACAATCTCATTCCTGAACCAACCCAGGTGGTGAATAGAGCGGAAACTGACAGAACAAAATATATAAATATATATCTCATAACTGACCGGTACTTTGACAAGAGATGTTAGAATATCTTTATGGATTTTTTTTTTAGTAAAAAAAATTCCACTTATCCGTACAACAATACTAGTCGCAGAGAAAGTAATTTATGTACAGTGTTTATACATAAAAATAAAATCTTACAAATATTGAGACTTTTTCGTCTTGTCATGCATTACTGTTTATACTCATGAATTTTAATATTTTATCTTATCGAAATTTGTGGTAATGCTAACTGAAATAAAATCAGCTGTACTGTGTCATTGAATCCTCAACATTGTTTTTCTTCTCTTTCCATCCTCTGAAACTGATTGTTGCCATTTTTCATTTCTATTTCTCTCTTTTTCAGATTGTCTAAATACGTTCAGTGGTTTCATGGCGTTACTGCCGCTGTAATCAACAATAGGTTTAGAGTAGCTTTTCCAGTTGTGAGATGAGTAAATACTACTCAGATTCTAAAAACCCAACAAGGGTTTAGTAATTTGCCAGAAATTCTTTCTTTACAGTAATGTCATGGTATTGTTCTGTCTTTAATTGGAATGAGTTTCAAGCTTAACGCTTTTTAAAGACTTTCTGTCCAGATATACGAGTTCAAGCTTTAGCTTCGCTTTCTATCCAGTGATAAGATTTTTTTTCCAAAAGTTTCCGCTCTTTTTAATGTGTTTAGATGAAGGATTTATCACACTAACATTTAAGTGTTTTGCCACTGGCAGCATGGGAGAAAAAATAACTTGCACGGAGTTTATATTCCTGCATTTTCGCCATGACTAAAAACTCCCTTGACAAGAAACGCATTCAAACTCTCGAGTCAAAAAGGTCATTAGAAAGCAGAGATAGTGTGGCTTTTCCCACTGAACACAGACATTGCCCTATGATCATGTTATGCCAGAAATAAAAAATGTTTTGCATGGGGCTGAATTTATGTAACTGGGACAAGTGCTAAAATCATAAATTTACTGCGCACTAATTATGAATTTAACAGTTACCTTAAAAGAGAACTCCACCATCATCCATATGAAGGAGATTGATTTAGGATTTCTTTTACTTTAAAATAGTTGTCAACAAATGTATTCATCTAAGCATTAAAGTGATCACCCCAAAGGGAAAAAAATAATTTGTATGCCTAAATGGACTGCCTCCTTCTTCAGATACTGTTTTTGTAAAGGCTTTTTAAAGATTGTATAAAATAAAATGTTCTGACTAATGAATGAGAAAATATTGTTTCCATTTTAGTTTGTTCTTTTCCTATGAATCGTTTTTAAATCAATCATGTAATTGTACGGTGGAGCCTATTTTTCTATTCGTGAGTGAATGGAGGTCTGAAGGAAATGTTACCCACCTGTGGGCCTGTGAGGTTTTGTTTGGGACTCTTCAGTTATGGGCTGGTCTGAGTTTGTTAGGGTGAACTTTTCCCCCTGGAAAGAGAGAGAAAAAAAAAAAGATGAGCACTTCATTAAAACACTAGTAATAACCAGAACAAGAACCAATGCAATATTAACAAAGTGTTTGCCCTAAAAGGTCTGCACAGATTTTCTGAGTTGCTCTGCGATACAGTCAAGATATTTGTTGGTGTAAGGAGTTGTCACTGTACTCTGGAGCCCTTCAGCTATTGTGTATGAACAAAATCCACATTTCAGCAGTCAAAATATTCTTTTTAGAACATAACAGTAGATTTGGGGGAAATATGTTACAGAGCAGCAGTGAAGATACAAATGTCTGTGAGAGGAGAAGTGAGAACATCTGATATGTTTGCTATCGATTGCATGCATACAGTGTAAACCCAATGAATCAAAGGAAGGTCACTTTTTTCCTTACAGCATATTAGTGCCAATATGTACGTGGTCTGTTTTGATATTTCTTTGCACTACAATGTATATGTTGAAGTTGATGATGCCTCTACATAATACACTATTGCAGTCATCACGTCTCTGGTCTGATCTGAGGGAGATTGTAAAAACCAGTTATTTTTCCTAAATTAAAAGGAAAGATGCCTGTACAGAAAATCATCAGTATTTAATTTAATACGTTCAAGAAAAAAAATGCCATTTTTATCGCACACTCAACAGTCACTTAATAGTAACGTTTTCTCATATCAGATCTGATGTGGGATTTGGTCAACCTAAAATGTGTGCATTGTGAGACTGAATTTGTCTGAGTACTGAAAATTTGAAAATGCAGTGTGTGATTAGCTTTGTTGCTACTGCGACAAATCAACCATTGTTTTTTTTGTTTGTTAAATTACTTTGTTTTTGAGCAGCCTCTACATTTTGTGTATTTTGTATTCTCTGTTTTACAAAAATTGTTTCAAACAATTACTACAAACTGAAGTGGTTTTACCTGTAAATTCAAAAACTTATCTTACAATCTCTCATTTGTAATGAGGATTTAGAGAAAGTTGTATTACTGATGTTCTTCTGTTATTTGTTTTTGCTCAGTTTTGCTTTTGTATTGTTTTATAGCCATGCAGCATCAAAAAAAAAAAAAAAAAGCTCATGATTTCCATTTGATAGACACGTCTGTTTAGAGTGCAATTAAAGTGCAATTTTGATGTAAATCTAAACTAGGTCACTGCTGGATTCATTACCTTTTATCTTCAACATGTTTAATGCTCCACAGAGATCAATCATAAAAATAAAATGTAATATTCAAAAAAGTTGTGTATTTATTAATCCATTACACAGATGTGACCACATAGCGGATCAGCAATAAAGCAGTGATTCTCAAACGGTGGGAGGTACGTAGTGCGATCCAGAAAATGTACACTATTAAAAAATAATTAGATATAATGTCTTGTTACTATTGTGGCTCTTGTGTTTTTTAGATCTGCAAAGGGCCAATAAAGAAACTAAATGGGCAGGAATATTAATATTAATGAACATGTGGCATTAGGGTTGTTACAAATTCTAATTCTGACATTTACACACCCTCTTGACATTGCACATTGGATTCATACAGGTTTGAAATGACAATATTTAAATAAAAAAAACTCACAGAGAACCTGTTTTCTTTTTTTAATTACATTCCACATTCCTTTAGCTCAAACATTACGGTGCTAGCAGAGCCAAAGTCACAGGTTCGGCAACGCATGCTTTGAAATGCAACGGAAGAAGCTTAGATGAGTGTCTGCCAAATACATAAATGTCATTTAATTCAATATCCACGACAAAAGATATAAAACAGAAATTAAAGAAATATCATCACAAAACAAAGCCTGACAGGATAATAAATATGAAATTATATCTTACATAGAAAGCATGTGTGTGAAATAGTTAGGAAATCACTAATTTCACGGTTTCATGATTCTGTATAATTTATCAATTATCCATATGTTTCAGAACTGATGGAGAGAGAAGTGTCTCAGATTTGATCCGGCACATTCCAATTATATGTTTCATCTTACATAACTCTACTGGAAGCAGCCTAGAAACTCAGGGCCAAAGATTAATGAGTAAGTCTGATTCTCTATTTCAGCCAATCACATATACCTGACAACCTAACTTCACTAATCCACGCTCTAACAAGCCTTGTCCACCTCACACAGCAGTCTGTGCCCCTAATTCCTCTACTGTATCAGTAAAACACCGCCCTACAGTCAGACTTCATCTTTATGAAGCAGCGAGCCTGAAGGGTTTGGGCCTCTGTTTCATGGGCAATGGCCCATTCCTTACTGCAGAGAAATAGCTCTGCTGCCCCTTTGTTGTTTTGAGAGCACCAGGCCAGATGTGCTTCCATAACAGTGTTTGAGACTCACAGTGGCATGGCGCTCTCAATCAGAGTGGGACTCCATCCAAAAGGCCCCGCATCTCAAATGTGGTCAAGTTTCCAACAGCTGCAGCTGCCGAACAGAAGACACAAAGCACACTTTTGGGATAGGGGAAGGTTTAGGAAAGAAAAAAAAAAATCCTGACTGGTTGTAATAGGTTTTCCAGTCACTTCTGCTGCATGTCTTCAGAGGCCAAGCACATCTCTTTTGTTCGCCATTTAGGAGAAAATCTGAAGTGCTGATCCAGGCCATGTGGTGAGATGCCTTACAGGTGCAGCATGTCTGTGCTCTCATTATAACCTCAGAGCAGTCCTAACTCAACATCCAGCTCCATCCAGAATATTCCTTGTGTGTGTTACAGGCAAATTATATACAACAGGCCTATGACAGTTGATATATTTTATGATACAAGTAAAACAGATAAAGACGGGTTTTTTGCCATGTGTTGTCTGCACAGTGCACTCACTTTCTGTGTTGTGTAAAGTCAATAAAAATAGCTTATTGATATTAGATATCAAAAGTAAATATAACTGCAGGAAGTCATGACAGACACAAGCACCTCTGCCATTTCCACCCAATGGGTACAAGTACAGTATGTTAATATGTTATATGGTGAATATAGCAAAATGTTAAGAGTTCATTTTTCTAGCAGACTAAGGAATTTATGGTCTTCAAATATGCTGAGGTAAATTTCAGATTACATGACGTTGTTAAAAGGCTTTTGTACTGATGAATTTTTCCATGGTTGAAACACTGATTGAGATTACATGAGACAAGATAAGACTTCTTAACATAACTTTAGATGTTCATTCATGTCCATTTCTCTTCTATTATTAACTGCTTCTTTTGAACTGAGGCTCTACCGCAATCTGTCACTCCACATTGAACAGCAATTTGAATATTGTAATAAAATAGAATTTCACATCAAAAGTAACAAAGCACAATCTTTTACGATATACTGGGTGGGAGGTGAGCTACAGTTACAGTCATTAACTGGAAATTGGCTAGATTAATCTGTTCTTGGGACTTAAGTATTTATATTTTTGGTAAAAATGAGAATCGATTAAAATTGAGAAATATACATTTTTACCCAGCCCTATTTTTTGGCTGTTAAATTTCAGTTAAAAACATTGTAGAATTACTATTTTTTAGGTTAATGTTTTAATGAGCAGCAAAGTGTTGGTGATAACAGCCTTTAATGTCTTTACAGAATTAACTGATTTGGATTACTGTTTCAGAAAGTTGGTTAGCAGAAGTGAAGCATTCACAAAAAGAAAAGTTTAAAATTTTTTAAAATTTAAAAAATACTTTTAAAAAAGTATTTTAGAAATGGGTCATTGTAAAAAAGAAAAAAAAAACACTTTAAGCTGAAAAAGCAGAATTATACCAAATATGGTCAACAGTAGTAAAAAAAAAAAAAAAAAGATATGTATGCTAAATATGTATTTCTTCAAACTTTTTGTTCTGACATAACATAACATGGGGTGTCAGGGCCATCAAACACCTCCATAAATTTGCACCAAGGAGCCCAATTCACAGAAATAACAATTAAACTTTACCGTGAAAACTAATTATACTCAGCATACTTACAATTTTAGTCATACTAACCAATGATACAGGATTAAAAAGTTGCTCAAAAACTTCAAAAGTGGAAAAGTTTTCACAAATAAGGATAATCAGAATAATATCATTTATTGAGCCTAAATAAAAAAAAAAACACTCCCTTAGAACAATTATACATTTCCGTTAAATGCAGCTATGTTTTTGTGAGTTCTGTAAGTAGTCCATCCCCCTCCCTTCATAAGTCAATAAAGACAGATTTTAGAGATCATAATTAGTCATAGTAATCAGACATTGTTGACACTGCAGTCTGTCTTCTGGAATCTGGATAGAAGCCAACATAAAGCCTTTTTTGTGACAGGGATTAAAATGTTTCTTTTAAAGCACAGACAGGTTAAGCTGTAGTGTGGTTGCACAGTCACAAACTGCCATGAGCCCTTTTTTGATTGAGCAATGACTTGGTATCGAGTTCCTACATTGTTCTCATAAGACCGATCCAACTTTGAGTCACAGACAAAACTTTTAGATGGTGCCTCACAAAGCACAAGCTGACAAAATATAATACCGCTCTGCGCTAAATCTCCGACCAGACTTTTTTTTTTTTTTTTTTTTAGAATACTACATAAATATTCTTTCTTTCTCATTTCGGGAATTTAAAAGTGGCACTAACCTGCAGATGGCTGAATAACAGCAGAGCAGCTGTTTGCAAGCACCAGAAATACTGCCAATACCTATACGGCCCACCTTACACAGACGTTAACAGAATTTATATAGTGAAGTCATGAAAGCCTTTGAAGGTGCTATTTTAAGGTGAACCAATCTATAGTGTGATCTGAGCCAAACCTAGAGCTAATGTGAGAATACAATTAAATGCAAACATTATTTGGAGCAAGGAGAGCTAAAAATATCCAACCAGGAATAAACAAGTTCTCACTTCCAGAGCTTCAAACAGAATTTCTAAAGACAACTACGTATATTCTAACTATACAAAAACTGCACCACCTATTTTATTTATAGGCAGGTGGAGAGGGCCACATGAGCATAATTCATTAAGGAACCTTCAGACAACCTCCTCACACTTTTTGAATTTTAATAAGATAATAGGCTTTAGGTGCCAGGATGTGATTAGGTTAAGATAAAGTATTCATGATATAAAGACATTCAACCTTAATATTGTTCCTCTAAGGGGGCACACAGGACATTAGACATCCTTCACACTTATGAGACCGCAGGAGTAGTCCATAAGGTACAAAACATACAGTATATGCGTGTTTGGCTTAGTTTCTTAGTTCAGAAACTTTGGGGGGGATAGCAAAGTGTGCACAATTTACAAAATTAGGATGGTTTGTTTTTCTGGATGCTTTGAACTAAAAATATAAGAGAGGGTTAAAGAACAAAACGCATTAGTATGATAACAATTACCTAGTTTCACAGATCAACAGTTTTTGTACATTCTAAATTAAATAGGTCTATATAATATGCAGTATTAAACTCATATTACGTTTATAAATAATGGAATACACTAATGGAATAACTAATGATTGGTTAAGGATTATCCTACATTTAAATATATTTCAAGCGTTACCTCACAGAGCACACAAACTACTGCATATTTAAAACTGTACGCTGTCATTTGTAAATCCTAAAGGCTCAGCTCAAAAATATTAATCCGTATTCCCCTAGGTTACCAAGTCTAGTTTGTATTAGTGTAATTATAAACATTTTAAAACATGCTTAGATACCCCTCTTACATTTTGAAACAAAAACGTGTGTACTCTGAAGCGAACATTAGCTAAGCCGTGCAGCGCTTGCTAACTGCTTCGTGAACTCGGTTAGGACGGGCTCTCTGTTCGGTGGAAAACAACTGGATTCGTTCATGTAATTTGTGTATAACGTTATATACATTAGGAAAATGATATGTACTTTACATTGAAGTTCACAGTGAAGACACGGTGCTCCTTATCGATTTCCAACGGCGGCAAATCATTTATATAGAGGAAGACGCTTGATGAACTGAAGCTGCTTATAGCGAGCAGCGCCCTCTGTTGGTCAAAACAAACAAACGCCAGAGGTTAAACTGTGCCCTGCCTCGTACATATTATCTTTTCTTTTGAATAAGTGACATTATACAGGGTTAGAATCAGAATTAGCTTTGTTGTCATCTTAAAGCATTTTATTTGAATATTCAAATAAAAAATTGTCTTTTTTTTTGGCCTTATGACTTAAATAAATACTAAAATGCAGTTGAAGTGTCAAAATCATAACTATCTCAAAATGCACACGAACTATTGCGCATTTATAATGGAAACTTTATACTGTAATTTAATCTCACATGTCGTGGAAAAACGGTGACAGCATAAACAGGTAACGTATACAAATAACTGAATTTACTTTACCTACTTTACTTCTGTTAAATTTGAGTTGTATTTCCACTATACAATAAACTGTAAAATAAACACCAGTTTTAAATGTTAAATTTAATTTCTCTATATTAATTAGTCTAAACATGCAACAATATGCGGTATCCCATAGAATGGTTTCAAAGACCACGATGAAAGTCCTGTCCCATAAAGCTGTAATTTCCATTAAGAAGCTGCAAATTTAGTGCATTTCAAAATGTGTGCCTAAAACCAGTTTGGTTACTAAATCAAAGACAGGGCCGTATCGATCAGTTACACATTTAGATCTGGCCCAAATAAAGAGATTTTGACTCATAAACACTGCTCATTATAAACACCTTGTGGATACTTGCCACCTGTATTACTGTTCCCTGGTTTTATGCTATAGTTTAATGCGGCAGCATATGGGAAACAAGTTTGATGGATATTGAATGGAGCTCTCTGTGTCATTTTCCATATGCTGAAGTAAACACAAAGGTAAGTGAAGTCTGCTGCGGTTCATTTAAAAATGCCATACTGCATTCAGGTCATTTCATTAGCTAGCTGCACATCAATTCATGCAGTAGATCAGATTGACGTTTTAGGATTTTTAATGGAGACAATGGGCCAAATGAAATAAGACATGTTTTAGCTCATTCCACTTTTTACTCTAAGAGGGCATCCTTTACATTTCTGATCAAAGTGTCTTTTCACTTGGCAGCCAAAAGAGTTTTTAATGCAGCCGCCTTCCTCTAACTGTTTTTATCTTCACTTGCAAAGCTTTTGGCTAATGACCAGCGCTTTATCAAGGCTGAAATGGGGAAAGAGCTCGCTGCAGGTCCACGTAAGTATTACTGAAATAAATCAGAAAAAGCACCTAATTACTTGTCCTTGCATGTATTGTCTGTGTGTGTTTTATTTGCCTTCAAACACTCACATTATGGTATACCTGAAATATTGAAACTTAAGAAGCAGCTAATGTAATAAATGTTAAAATGTGGTTTTGCTCACATTAAATTATTTTCAGTTTATTGAACACCCACATCACCTGTCACCGTTGTTACACTTGCTGAGCAGGATTTGCCAAACACCATATCGGACAGATTGCATCTCTCTGGTCTGAAAACTTTTGCCTTCACGTTGAAGAGCCTCTATACTGGCATGGAGGACTACTGTTTGTCGAAGTGTCAAAATGTTTCCAGTTTGAAGATGAGGCTTAAAGGAAACTAGCTTTTGAGGTCAGCAAGCAGCAACATAAGGACAGATGTACTTTACTGAGTGGGAGAAGAACTGATCTTCAGTGCATTTCAAACTGCTTATGTTATATATATATATATATATATATATATATATATATATATATATATATATATATATATATGCACATACACTCACACACAGAGGTGATGCAGAACAAATGAACAAACACCCACCACATGTCTATACTAAGTTTTCAAAAGAGGGGTTTTCATAGAAAAACATTTAGGTGTTAATGTGAAGAACATTATAATAATTTGAACATTTGCATTTGAAATGTTCTATGTCAACTTCATGGAATCATCAATAACGAACCTTTATATTTATAAGTGTTGTGAGAAATAGCCTACATGTTTAACACAAAAGGCCGCTTACCTGCTAGAAAGAGTTCACCCTTTGATTTCTGACTTAGTACGGATGATAAAGATAAATACTTGGTATAAACTGACAGGTTGAGTGTGCTTAGTCCTTCGGGTGCGTTGTATATGACATTGATGTAATTTTATACATCTTTCTGTCAACATGCCTCTATCTGCCACCACACTTCTCTCTATACATATTCCTTTTAAGTGACATTGTGTAGGACTGAAGTGCAAGACCTGTCACTCTCAGCATCAATTGAAATGTCTACACAACACAAACGCTGGATGAGAAAGAGCAAAGTGCAGTGTGGTACAGTTTTTTTTTCATCCGTTTTGTTCCTAAATCAAGTCGTCCAGCTCTTTTTTTCAGTGACAGACAGTTTAAAATTAACATCACTGAAAAAAATAATAACAGGACATTAGCAGAAAGACGCATGCATTTTAACAGCTCAAGACGTCCGTCTGAGTTCCGTCAAATATTTTTGGAATGTCTCGAGTCTATCACAGGTCATCGCTAGAATGACAGCTTTAAAAACATTTCAGTGCGTGCCAAATTAGGTTACAATATCTATAAAAATAGATAGTTACCAAAAGCATCTGCTCTTTTTTTTTTTTTTTTAGCTAGTCTATTTAATCTTTTTGCATTCTTTTTTCTTATCAGGTTGTTGCAAGGTTTGCTTTTTGTAAATATTTTAGTGATATACATGTATATTTAATATTTTCATTCGTTATTATTTTAGCTTTACATGATGTCTGTCATCCTTATGGTGCTCATATGCAGACATATCTTCCCCATTTTCTGTCAGCTCTCGGGCTGTCACTGCCAGTAAAATGGCACTGTCAATAAAAGTCTACAACACACTAGTGTTGGTGACTTTCCAATTGTACAGCTAAAGAGCTACATCTTCCCACAATCTGCATTGTAAAAGTGAAACTTAGCTCTCATGACCAATTTGATGCGCATTTCACCTGTGTCATTTCTAAGTGCATCAGTATCTCACCTGTGAAGAGGGCCGCTGTGCTTTGGTCTGTCTTCTCTTAGACAGTGCTGGCTGGCTGTCAGTGCGCTGTGTTCCAGAGAATGATTGCACTTGGTTTTTAAACAGACTATGCTGCAGCACTCCATCAGCTACACCATCTGACACATGAACAGGTTTTCATCTGCTTGCTGTAAACTTTTTTTTTTTTTTTGAGGCGTTTTATAACCCCCTTTGCTGCTCACACAGAACACTTTCCTTTCCTGCAAAAGACCATTACAATAATTATTTTTAGCAGTACCTGCAGAGCCATCACCCAAAACAATTCATCAAAGAAAACCGTCATCAAAAAAAAAAACACCCAGAATGATAGGTCTGATCACCATTGTTCAATTTGCATACATCAACCAACTCATGTCTTTTTTATTTGTGACCTTTATTAAAAGCGTACGGCATTTCAGATAAAAGAATGGAAGAACAAAAGAATTTTTCTTTTCTCTTGAAGTATAAACTCAGTGGGCCTCTACTGTTCCAGCAATGACAGCACTCCCATCAGGTGGGTGTAATGATGCAATACATCATCAAAACGCAAAGAGAAAAATATAAGCAGCTACAACATCTATCGAAAAAATGTGCAAAGTTATAGCAGCAAACAAATGGTCTACATCATTATGCATTTCAAAGCATAATGTAGTTATATGTTCATTGCAAGGGGTTAAAGAGTTTGACCAAAAATCATGATACTGTAGACATGTATACATTTTTATTTCTGCCAAAGAAGTATGAAGAACATTTGAATAATTTGAAGAACGTTTTATTACTATTATTAACATTTTGTGCAATTCCGTGGCAAATTAAGAACTTATTCCTTTTAGGAGCGTAGCAGGATGTCCAAGCTGCGATTTCCATGATGCAAGTGGACAATACCTGCCTAAAGTGACTTTTTTTTTTTAATGTTTCAATCACAAGAGCAACTGGATTTTTTTTTAAAACAATTAGCACAGAAAAATCACATGGTATGTGGCATTTTTACAGACCATCTATTAATGAAGGACTTCTGCAAATGCATATCAGAAATGACATTCATTCTTATTTTAATAAAACATGCATAACCGTTTGTAAGGACACTCAAAACAAGGACCACTTCAAACGCTGAAAGGCAGCTTTGAAGAGAATGACTTCACGGATACTGAGAATATAAATAAAGATATGGCTTTTTAAATCCTCTAATGTTTGACATTGTAATCATTTAAAGGTTTTCAAGTCTCAACTGCCTGTGAACAATCAACGTAATTTTCTTAATTTTGTCAAACCATTTCGGTTATGGTGCCAGTAAGACACTAGTCTGAATGACTTTCTCGGTAATGGAAGCCATGTCTGCATAGACAGCAATATTCTACCCACCATAAGTGAATGTGTAATTCATCCAGGCAGTCTAATGTCATCTAATCAGCTTGATGTCTTTAATAAGCATTCAGCAAAATGAGCATTCAAACTTCTTTTTAAAGGAATGGTTCACCCCAATATTTCGTTATTCACTCACCCTCGTGTCATTGCACACCTGAACGGCTTCTTCCATGTTTTACAGAGCATTATTGTTTGGTGTAAACTATCACTAAGTTCTCACATTGCAACACAGCAAACCTTCAGAATGGATAATTCACAGTATACGAGGATGTGCTGCTCTGCCTCATTACACTTCATGAGCCTCATGATTTTAGTATTCAGGAGCTTAGTGTTAATTATCATCTTATTAAGCCTGATAACTCAGAAGTAATACAGATATAGATATAACAAATTTAACTGCAATACCAAACAACCATAATACAAACAATGTATCACTCTTAAACTAAGATTAAGAAATTAAGTTTTGTTTACAAGATCTCTGCATTATGAGTAAACAGTGGTGACCGAATTAACAATTTTGTTAAAAAAAAATGCATCAAGTAATTTGAAAGTCCTTAACAAACTTTTGACATGTTAAATGATGCATGCACTCCACAGATCAAAAACCTAACCTCAACAGCTGTGGAAAGATTTATTTAGTTTTTGTGCTATGTATGAAGAAAAAACAACAATATAACATAGTATGGTAATGAAAATGAAACGTTGAGTGATTTTTAAAATTAGTTTATTTTGGGAGTGTGATCCCGGTGTAACAATAAGCAACATTTAAAAACTGTTCTCTCCAAACACGTCTCTTTTTTTAATTAAAAGTTGTGGGTTCTAACCAGAAGAGACAAAACATGCACACCACACTGTGGATCGGGGCTTGACAGAATATGAGGTTTACCTGCTGTTGTACTCACAAAAGCCTATACTACGAGCAAAACAGACATCGGTGGTTAATGGTAGAAAAGACATGGGTAATTTGCAGTTTTAGTATTTGTGAAATGAACATCAAAATCTAATCAGCCTTGTCATAGAGAATACAAAAAGGTTAAAAGAAAAACCAAAAAAAACGTAACGAACATACTGATTTGGTAAATGTTGGCATCCAGCTTGATTTGAATGTCCTCATAGTCAACCCACTCATCACAAAATACTGAAACTCTAAAAGAATCAATTTAAAAAAAAAAAAAAAAAAAAAAAAAAGCACATCAGCCAAGGTCACAAACCAGCTGCTATTTTGCATGTAAATTGACAATAAAATGTTAATGTTATGCATAAGTGCAAATACATAAAAAAACATTCAAAATATTGACAATAGTTAAATCCAGCAAGTTTTAAGATTTGTGTACTACAATACATCTATTTAGCAATCACTGTCAAACCCATAATGACCTTCACCAGAACATAAGTGAGAAAAGCAATGAGTCTGTTTTATGAATATTTAGTGTCATGTTCCAAGTTCCTCAGTCTACGGTGACTGTGTGCCCCTCAATCCACTGGAAGTTTTCAATCCGGGGTGGTTGATTGCATTAAAATCAATGACAATCCTGCCTTGCTTTGGCTGAAATTGCCTGTAGGACAGAAATGAGAACAGAAAATATTACTGAAGCACAACCAAATAAAACCCAAGTAGTTTGTCACTAGTCAAATCTGTTAAAATACCTTGATAAAAGTTAGAGAAAGAGAATTCACTCTCACTGTCCATGCTGTCACACCAGTAATTCACCTCAGCACATCGGAGCTGAGGAAACCAATTACATACTAGACCTCTTGAGAGAACAGAAGCAGTAACCCCTCCATAAGGCAATCCCAGCAGGAACCAAGCGCCCCAACATCTCATGAGAAAATACACTGCCAAGAAGAACCAAACCAGCAGGTGGTAAACTCCCTATTTTCCCACTTATAGTCTTGTCTTCTACGATCGCTTCCTGCTTTTATTTTTTCCCTCTTTTTAATTCACTTTCTATCCCACTTCTTTTACTCTTTATTCTTTTATTAACCCCTCCCTCTCAGTGTGAGATGAGCTAGATGTAGCGAAAATCTATTCCTCATCATCGAACCCCTATAACACCAGAGGCTAATACAAATAAAATCTCTACTGACAGCAAAAGTATTCAAAGTCTTTGTTCGCGAGCAACCACAAAGCTTTGTCTCTCGCTGACCATGTTCCTTAATGCAAAGCCAGCTTCAGCCGATGCCTGAGCAAATCGATTCATCGTCTCATTCAGAATTCAGAATTCTGCACAGCAATGGAGGTTTCAATAACACCTCTGTCCATCCTTCATACCCTCTTCATATGCCACTGAAAAAAAGAAAGAAAAAAAAAAAAAAAAAAAAATTCTACTACTGCAGTTCAAATCTAAATCTTTCCTTGGAAAAACATGCAGCACATAGGTATTGAAGCCTTTTTTCCACAGGTCTAAACCACACATTAAATAAGAAAATATAAAAATGATGATTATGCAAGATTATGCAGTTAAACAAACAAAATGGATAGAGGTAGATTGCAGCGAAAAAGTGCATCTATCTCTCTGTCTGTCGGTCAGTGTCAGAAATGCCCACTAAATGGCAGTAAAACACAGGCTGACCCTGGCAGGTTTCTATTATGTTGATATAGGTACATATTTTATTAATTATCCGGGGACTGTTCAAAGTTAAAGCTCTACCGTGTTGGTAATATGCCCCACACCAAATCCACCTTAAACCTACCGACAGAGTTAACAAATGCAAAACTGATATAAAAAGTTATTTGTTAATGCAACCATGCCATTGCAACTTCTTTTTCTGGAGTTTTTAACTGTTTTGTCGAAGCAAAGTTAAACAGGATTCGAATCAGAGCTCCTCGTCTCTAAAGCACGTCTCTGTACTATGTGAGCTAACGAACAAACCTACAGTCTATGAAAACCCGCTAGATATGTGTGATGCTAACATTCACAGGCAACAGTTTTTAAATCTACCAGCATAATAGTTTTGAAGTCACATGATATCCTTCAAGTAGTTGGGTTCAGGAGTTTTACTGCAGTACTATGTACTTATTTTTTCACAAAAAAAAAGTGCACCAAGGTATGTTTATGCCACGAGACCAGGGCCACCTAAAACATAAGGTTGCACATAAGTGAAAATATTGTACATGTGAAAATGTAACAACACAGTAAGACTTCGCTGTAATCCCTGCAATCATGATGGATGATCGTCAAGCGGGTTTTAATATGAGCATTAAATATACTATGGCTGTGCAATCAAAGAGCTGAATCCATGGAAATGCAGAGATCTAGCAGGACAAATTCATAGTAATGCTGGAAGTATTGGAGAACAGCCTTCAAAAAGCGGCAGCAGGGGAATTAACCTTGCTACCCTCAAAGACAGGCAAGAGGCATGAAAGTATCTTCAAGGATTTCCTGATTTTCATCTTCAGGCGGATCTACTCCTTTTGTCTCCTCAGGCTCATGTCCCCCTAGTCCTATTTGATCTGACTCTGATGAAAGGCTTCAGAGTATATTTACCATGCATCTATATATAGTGTGTACATACAACTGGGGAGATGAGATTTCCGTCCTGTCCGCTCTTGCTGTGGTTCCCGCTGGTTCTCTCTAACATAAAGAGAACTGTGTTTGGACTGCAAACCCCACGGAGAGTTCAGTGAAGTTTTCAGTTAACCCCGTATCTCATTTAAAAAAAACTCACATTATGTGTGTCTGAGAGTGTTAAATGTTTGAGATTACATTTTGCTCTTTTAGGTCCAGTGCTCTTGGAGTTTTAACCTGACAACTCTGACCAAATAAAGCAATAAGCTTCTATAAACACAGTTATTCCATAAATGTAGCAAAATTTAACACATTAAAATAATGCAAATAAAATGTCATTATAAAACATTATTCTGCTGCCAAATAAAGTAGTTTCCCAGAAATGATTCAACAGATCACAAAACTCACAAAATCGCATCATTTTTCGGAACAGAAAAAAAGTTTTCCTTTATTACTAAAAAGCTACTTTTAAAGCATTTCTAAACTCATCAGAAACTGCTAGATTACCTATTAAAGTCACTAATACAACAAGAACTATTGCACAAATTACAAGCACACATGGACAGCCTACAACATAAAAATTATAGGCTATATAAAGACGGTAACAGTAGTATTCAGGTGCATAAATGTAATAATTAAGTCTAAAACATTTCAATAATGCTTACTGGATATGTTAAATGCAGATTAATTTTTATTAAAGCCATGGTGGTGTTTGATTAGCAAACCAGACAGAAGTAGATATTTCTAGGCTGCTGTCTCTTTAGAACCAAATGCCATTCAGTTTCTTTCTTAGTCAGCTATGTAAAACTAAACAAATAGTTCACCTAAAAATTTAAATACTCACCTTTGTTGCAAACCATTAAGAATTTATTTGTGCCACTTTTTATTAAGTAGCCTTAACTAATATGTACTCACATAAAAAAATAAGTACAACATTTATATATTACAAAACACTTTTGCTGCTACTGAGGTGGGATATGGGTAAGATTGGGAACAGATTTGGTGCTATGGATAGGTTTTTTTAAAATATGAACACTGTAAAAACATGCAAGTTCACTGCATCAAATTACATCATAATTAAAGTTAACCAATATAAAGTGGGACCTTTCTTTCTCCTGCTGAACATAAAAGAAGATATTTGAAGAATGTAGGTGACCACACAACTGATAGTCCCCACTGACTTCCATAGTAAGGAAAAAAAAAAAAAAAAAAAAAAAAAAACCTACAGATGACAATGGGTGCCATCAATTGTTCGGTTACTCACATTCTTCAAAATATCTTTTGTGTTGTGCTGTGCATTTCCTATGGAGTACGAGGCATACACAGACTTGTGCACAGTGCTTACTCATTCTTCCCCAAGCGTCTATTTTCGAAGGCTCACAGAAGCTTTTTGAGGCTTCAGGTCACACATACACCCACACATCTGAGGGTCGGGCTCTGTTACAGCCTTGATTGTACAATCGTTTGGGCCAGTCAGAACAGACAGGAATGCAAATGAAGCTTCTTAATTTCCAAGCCACACACCAACCCCGTACTAAGGTCAAACTTGAGAGACTCACTTGTACGTGATGCCCACCAAGTTAAGAAGCCGTCTGGAGGCAGTCATTTCTGGAGTGTCATGGTATTTATCTGACAAATAGATCACATCCTTTATACCTGTAAGGCAAAAACAGCAGAAGGATATTGTGGGTCAGAAAAAAAGCACACTTGCACGAACAAACAAAGAAATAGACAGACAGAGAAATTTAAACAAACAGGCCCAAAGAGAACAGGGACCCAAAATAGCCTGTTAGGAAAGAACAAGAGCTTGTGCTCGGGGAGAAGGAAGGGAAGTCGATAACTTGTCGCTGCAGGCTCAAGCCAATATCAACCAATCCCAATTGAGACAAAATCTGCCCTGCTGGTATCTTTAAAACACGTGGTGCATTTGGCAGCACCCCCCACGCATCCTGCCGACAACTCACAAACGGCCCACATGAGGCGACTCTATAAAGGGCCCCGTTAGCCAAGCTTTACAGAGAAATGTGAGGGATCTGGTGAAACCACTTAGACTCCCTCTTGCCCTTAACGCTTTCAGAGGTGAAAAGAGAAGTCCAACATTGTCAATGGTTGCTGCAATCGTCGATGAACATACCGGAGAGAAACACACCCACCCCCCAAAATACACAGTGTCTCCATCATGTACTTTTATCTGCACAGGAGGAGAGAAGTGCTTTGATCGAAGGCAAAATGACTTGCACAGAGTGAATTCCACCTGTCATTAAAGGCTGTCATTACAAGCATGGGGCCTCTCCATGGTATTACTTGAACAATTTTTGAGAGGGAACAGATGAAATTACCATGGAACAGCCTGGCTATGCCATCCTAAAACCATTTCGGTGGTGACATTTTATGGTGCAGCGGGGTAAAAAAAAAAACTTTGTATATCCAAGTCTCAACAGGCTATTTAAAATAGAAAGCAAACACTCAATCATGTGCATAAAAAAAATTCAATATGTTCTAACCGAAGTCTGACGTGATGCATAAAGAAATAGAAGATATTGCAGTAGTGTAAACATGCCTTTTCATGAAAAGAACATGAGAATAAGCATCGGGGCTGCTCAAAAATACTTCCAAGACGACAAGCTGTCCAACAGAAGGGAAGGCTCTGATGGAAGGTGGAGCAGAACTCTGGAGATGCTACGTTTCCAGAATGCTCTCTGGAGATGAGGTGACAGTACAGTCCCTCAGTCCCTCCAAAAACAGTCACAGGAAGTGACAAGATGGCAGCTGCTTGGGAACTGAACACTTTAATTCCTCAGAGAGAGGAGAGGCTCTAAAGCAGTGCTTCAGAAACTGCCGTCGCCGGCACCGAGGAGCCAAAGTGCAGGGGGGACATCAACATGGGAGCCAGAGAAAGTGAAAATGATTTGGTGTCATTTCATTCCGTGAGATTGAGGGATGGACACATTTAAACGCCATTCGAAAAAGAGCAGTAACACTTTCTCGCTGGAGGAACAGCTACTGAATTAGATACAGAATGGCAGAGGGGGGGTTTATTATCTGGGGTTTTCACTTTTTTGATGCCCCTCATCTAGTTTATTGTGAAAAAATTAGACAAAGAAAAAAGTAAATGAGAAAGTGCAGTGAAAAAGCTCTCGCTTTAGCACAAAAACAGATCATAAATGACCAACACAGCACACATTTAAGCAGGAATAGAATTAAGGCAAATGAAAGCAGTGTCGCTGGCACAAAAATGTGTACCGATGGCACCAAAACACTGGAAAAACCTTCATTTTAATAAATCCCTCTGGTTATAATTAAATTATGTTACAGTTTTTTGCATTAGAGAAGCACAGGCTGGCAATATCAAAAGGTTTACCATAACCAAATAAACAAGATGCAGCCTGGTTGCCTTTATAAAGAGAATCAGGGTGGATTCGCATTCCAAGTCTGCTAATATTCCCCTTTATCCTCATGTTTTTTCCATGCAGAGGCTTTTCTGTTTCCTCATATCATGGGGCTTTACAACTTCTCGTAAACAAACATGGTCATAACACCTTCAAAATGAACAAACAGCGACGACACCCCTGACTCAATTCTTTTAAACTCAGCATTCAAACATTAAACATCCGCTTTGTTCAGCTCCATCTGATTGGCATCATCAGAGGGCGTTTTTAATGAGGTCGGACGATCATTTTTAGCCGCGTTTTGCTGCATCCTATAGAGCGTGAGGAGACGAAAGGGAGAGAAAGTGCTGTGTGTGTTCCTTAATGATGCCGGAACATTGAGAGGAAGCTGACACCCCACTGAGAGATGGGCCAGGGCAAGGCCAAGCATCCTGAAGATCAGACAACATCGGAGCGTGTGTCGTGCTATCTTCAGCACACAGCTTCAGTAGGCTTTGCCACAAGAGTACATGGAGGGGGATCAGCAAAAGCAAACCAAAGAAAGAGAGAGAGAGAAGATGAGGACAAAAAGACTTGGAGGGGAGGAGAGAGACTGGGGATGGGGGTGTTAAGAGAGTTCAACAGATAAGAAGAGATTGAAAATAACAGCAGAGCAGGGTTTGGAGAAGGAAAAATAAGAGGAAGACAACCTGTCACCATGTAGGCTGTATCTAACCAGCCAAGAAAGCTCACAAAGACGACGGCTGCTCAAAGAGACGCCCACTGCAGGTTACTCAGTAAGGAAGGGTGACCATCGAGAACCTCAGTTTCCTCCTGTCTCATCCGTCATTTCATCTGCGGCCACATCAGCACTGGCACAAAGGCTCAAATATCCAAGCAGAAATGCTGATTCTGATGTGCGTGAAGTGAAAAGACGGAACTGAATAAACGCATACCGCTTGCTATGCAATCTAATAGAGGTGCAAGCGTTGCCAAAAAATGTGATACTCAGGGCTGTACCACGTTTCATCTTGCGCCTTACTAGGTTTTAAACCAGATTAAAAAAAAAAAAAAAAAAAAAAGGCCTGCTTTCAAGCATAATTTAATTGATTATTGGTGTCACTAAATTGCTGTACTGTTAGCAAAGAAGCCAAAGAACTATGAACTAAAAACAAATGATTTAATATATATCTGACGATACTTGAGACATACTTGACATAGCAGGCGGCAGTCGGAGTGTGTGAAGAAATCAATAGAAACAGTTTAAGAGCACATGTACGTTCTTAGTCACACTTAGAGTCACACATGCGCGACAAAGCCAGTTTAGAGCTCAGAGATTGCATTTCATTAACTTAAAGAAAAGCTTAAAGAGGGCAAGTAAATCTTTTATTCAAATTATTTCTCACTGGAGCGGTGTTGGTGCTGAAATTTCTTTGCTCTAAAATGACTGCTATTGTGTCAAAGCATTTTGACAGTGAGAATAGGACTGTTGATATGTTCCCAACAGCGTACATTTAACAGCATTGTGCATTTTATGTTGACTGAATTAGCAAGACTGAAAAAAAAGCAAAAACAACAAAACAAACAGGATAAAACTATTAATGACAGAAATACGTCTGCAATATAAACTTATAATAAAAAAAAAAAATCCTTTTTGAAATAAATTTGTATGATAGCTGTAAAACAAGCTCGTTTCTATGACAGATTTATTCAAAGACGTCAAACAACAAAAGCAGTTTAAGGTAAAACAAACAAACAAAAATAAAAGCACAAACTTTAGACATTCTGCTAAAAGTAACTTTGCAACTGCATGTCAACTAGCAGTCGTTTGAGTATTAGAGAACTGTCTGCTAAATATCTTCTAACACTTTATGTTTATGGGTCCACAACATACAACATATTGTCTATAAGAAACCTTTCAAGTATGCGTTAACTTATTGTACTAACCTTAACCTAACAGTCTGTCCTGAGAGTCAGTAGACGTGTAGTGATGAATCAATAGCAGTTAGTTGCAAAGTTACTTATAGTAAAAAAAAAGTAAATAAAATTTAATATAGCACATATATTTTACAAATTTGCCCTCCCTAACTAACTAATAAGTTAAACAGAATGGCTTTCCTGAGGTAAATGTGACATTGTTAACAAGCTGTTTTAATGATGTCGGTCTGCAGCTGAAACACTGATTGAGCACATACATGACCCAGGATACATTTCAGCAAGTTGCACTATTTCTTTCATCATACCTTCTGATATATTTCATGTTTATTTTGTGCTATATAACTACTAGTTATTTCATGTTTATTTTGTGCTATATTACTACAGTAAGAGGTAATTGGTTCACTTGACAGCTGGACCGAGGCAGATCTTTCACACTACACAAAAAGAACATCAAAACCATGTTTATTGTGATTATTGGATGCAAATCCAAAACAAATAAATGCTTCATTTGAAATTCAGACATAAACAGACACGGACACAGTGAATCATGATACAGAAATGCTAATCAAAGGTCACCGTTTTGGTCAGCGATTCTGGAGCTTCAAAACAGTTTCATTCAAATTGCAAACATTCGGTGCATCACCAATTAGTTTAATAAACTAATGTCAATTAATTGTTTACCTGTGACAGGATTAATGCACAGTGAAAATAAGTATTGATTGATAAACCAACGTGCACATCCTGAAACACACAAACACAGTCAAAAAGACAAGTTCAAACACACTCTCACCTGCTTGAATAATGAGTTTGGCGCACTCGTTGCAGGGGAAGAGAGCTACATACATGGTGCAACCCTTGACATCCGCTGAGTTCTTATTCATAATGGCGTTCAGCTCTGCGTGACACACTGCAACAAAACATGAAAGACCTGTTAGAAATGTTCAGAGTTCACCAACGCACATACGTGCAGCACAGAATGATGCGGCAAAGCTATGATTAATATCTCTGCTTCGCAACAAACTTGGATTGAGCTTTCTTGGCTTGTCAACATTGTACCACTTCACCACAAAAAGGCTCCAGTCACCAGTTCACTGTTAAAAAGGAAAAAGATTTCAAAGCATGAGTCTGAACAGATGTCAGCTCTCCACAACATCACCCAGAAAAAGCCCTGTCTAATCACTCACTCTGCTCGCCTTAATTACGGAGAATGAATTGGCCCATCAGCAGTGGCACATTACCATTGCACCACGAAACACCAGCCTGACACGTTTATTTTGGCAGAGCTTCAGCACAAAGCAGAGAAAGAGGGAGAGGGCATGTAGTTATGATGGAAGAGAGATGTCAATAATTCACACAGATACACACACTCATTGTGTTTTTTAAGTGGAAGCGCGCGCGCACACACACGCACACACAAAGCTGAAAGCGAGCACACGATGATGATGGAGTGCGATCAACCGTGTGATCAGGGGAGGGACTGATCTCTTAAATCAATTCTAGCATTTAATGCACATATATTACTTTTAATCTGACTGGAATGTCATATTTAAAAGGAAGTGAAACATGGTCCGGATAAACAATCAGCAGGTGAATATCAGACAATTACGTTTAATAAATCAAGAGAAGCAGAAGGTGTAAAATACAATTCATCTTACAGCCCTGTCTGAAGAGAACTAACACTGAAATGACTTAAGCTGAATACTAACACTAGTGTGCTTCAGAGCGGCTGTACAACAGAGTCAGATCAATTTCCATAACCGATTCTGCTTCTTTCTGTTCATCACTGTGAAGCTGTATCATATAAAGAACTATGAAAATTAAGGTGACTTCTTATTAAAGAAGCTGCAGCAAAAAAAGGCACAATAATAACCAACATGTTTTTCTTGTTGTAGCACATGAGCCTCGTCTCATTTTGTTCACAGGGCAAAAATCAAGTTGGACAGGATACGTGATACTTAGTATTTCAGCACCCTCTAGTGGAACAGTGCTGTACAGAACTTTTAGAAAACTAGAATCACTGCGTCTATATTGCTCGTACGTGGGCTTAAAGGTTTCGTCAAATCTGCAAAATTGCTAAGAAGTCGTCTTCCAATTAAGTTGGCCTCCCGAAAACAAAAATGTACATTTCATTATGCACGTAGAAATCATCAGTTATGCCATTAACAATGTTTTACGGTTCAGAACATAGCCTACTCTTTTCCCTTCAGTTTTAATAATGAAATGACAATTCTTAGACAATTTATCAGTATAATCACAATTATTTCTTAGAATTAACTTCAGCCTAAATTATAAATTTCATCCATCACATCGGTTCATGTAAATGTTAATATAACAATCAAATGAACGTACCGATTACAAAAGAGAGAATCAAAACTATGATCCTTAAGACTACGAGGGGCATCCTAGCGACTTTGAACGGTTTACCTTTATTGTGCCACATCGGTGCATTAAGAGAGAGACAGAGCTATGCCAAATGAATCCTTTGAATAGAATTAATGTACTGTCACTCAGACTGAAATTGAACTATGCGCCTGAGTGAGTCACAAATGCAAATAAGATTTTTTTTTTTTTTTAATGATTTTTCGATTGAGGTATGTGAATGTAGACTAAATATATTCGTTAGTGCCAAATATACGGTTAATAATACCAAAGCTTTAAAGGAGCTTTCCTTTAAAAACAAATTAAATAAGTTTTGTACTTTTTAAGAGCCCTTGCTCATGACCACCTATCGACATCTGAAGTACACAATTTCCGATAACATCATTTCACATAAACCCTCACATTTAAAGACATGCCAACTATTATACAACTATATTATACAATAGTCAGATACTGTATGATTCACAATCATTAAAATCCTGAAAGCTCTTTATCACAATACAAACCTATCGGCCATCAACAGTATTCAAGCATCAGAAAAGTCCTACATGATGATCATCTGAAAACACAAAACATTCAAAAACTGAATATATATATATATATATATATATATATATATATATATATATATATATATATATATATATATATATATATATATATATATATATATATATATATATATATATATTCATTCTTAGCTTGACAACTGACAACAGAAACCAGGGAGAAATACAAGTCACAAACAGTTCAGGGGATCATCCAAGTGCCAGACTGATCAATCCTCTCCAAGTTTTCACACCTTCCCTTTGGCAGTACGACCCATTCAAAGTCCCGAGTTGGCATGTGCCGCCTTCAGGAACGCCAGCTCCAGCTCATTTCCATTTCTCACACTAATAGCTGCCACAAAGTGACCTTGCCCATTCCCTCACTCAGCAGCTCCACCTTTATCTCTCCCATCAGCCCAATGCAGGTGAAAACTAATCCATGACCGTCGCTATGTGCTCAAGAGAGCCTACACCTCGCCACACTGCGTTACCAGACACCATGTGCTACGCTGACAGAGCCTAAAATCAAAAAAAGCTTTTTTCGACGAGTGTTTAATATGAGTGTGCACTGACCTGACGGTGTCAAACAGGCAGAGTGACTGATAATTATGGATAACCGATTGCAGCAGTTCAAAAGCCAAGAACCCGGGGGTCAAATGCAGATCTCACCATAGGGGTATTTGGTGTCCAGTTTGTTGTCTGCACTGCGAGACCAGGGCAGCAGGTCATCATCACAACCGTTGGGCATGCCATTGTAGCCAATACCTACTATCTTGTTTTCTTGATTCACAATACAAGCACCAACCTGAAAAGAAAAGAAAGATTATTTTCCAAACATCTCTCACAATAAAGACAGCCTAGAGGCACAAGCCTGATATAAGAGGGAAAAAAACAACTTTCATGGTCTATTGAGCCAAATAATCAGGCATACTACACTTTTCATTCCACTGATTTCAATTCATACACATGCAAAAGCAGAAGATCGGAAACTTATGTGTGCAAGCTTATGTGAATTTCACCGTGTTCAAAAGTTCAAATTAGTTGCCAATTAGAGTAAATTCGTATTCTGTGAAGACACATGACCAATAAGAGATCAACACATCAAGTTGTGACTTGAAACGTGAGCTTTCAATGGGGGCACCCAAAAATAAAAATTGTTCAAAATTAACAAAAATAAAAACTTTTATATTAAAAATTGTCCTGACCCCTCCAAGCCTTTGAACAGGCTCAAATGGGGGATAGCTGTATTCAGTTCGGAAGACAAGAAATAACGTGCACATATTCTTAATAAAGCATCCCTCACTCTGTTCTGGGGGGTGAATAAAGGCCCCCATAGAGAATCCATGCATTTTGGTTGATAAACATCCATATTCTCTCACTTCTGCTTACTGTGGAAACCGGATGATTCAGCATCATTACTCCACATGAGTTAAGACTATTCCAGTTCCAATTAAGTCTTAACTTTTAACTTCTACACCACATTAAAAACAACACTTGCGGCAGGACGTTAAAAATACTGAGACTCAGACTGATCTGAACTGAAGTCAAGCACCTGACCTGATGGCTTACTGTATGTTCCAGCAAGACCCATCAAATTCATCTCATGCAACACAGGTCAGCAGAGGAGAAAAGCAAAAGGGTTTCCTGAGACGATGGATCGCTGTCAACAAAGTTCAGTCAGCGTGAGTGAGTGGGGAGAAGGCTGACAGCACCCGCATTCTCGGTTCACCAAAACTCTTGTGTCTTAGATATGCAATCCTGCTCGGCGCCTTTAGGAGCAATAACGGCTGCATGCATGAGCTGACCGAGGATCATGCTTGACTGAACTTCAATATTGCACTTAAATATCAGGAGTGTTTATATTGGCCAGGAGGTCGCAGCACGGCAGGGGAGCTCTGAAACCAGAATATGTTCTTACAGTACATGGAGCGGATAAGAGGCCTTTGTCCTTTGATCAAAAGGAGCTGAAGGGTGTTTGGAGATCTTTTAGGTACTATAGTTCCAAGCTAATTAGAGCTTCTCCAAGCTAATATTAACTGAAACTAATCGGTGTTAACAGAGATAAATTGAGATCAAGATATCGGAAAAATTACACATTTCAATGTAGCAGGCGCGCAGGTACCTGAGAACTGGGATCCTTGCTCCGCTGTGCTGATAAGAAAGCAACAGCCATGAAATACTCAGGCCACTCCAGGTAGTCCTGTCTCTTCTTTGTCAGACCTTCGCTGTGTGTTCTGATGGATGGAGTGAAAGAAACAATAAGAAAAAAACAACACCTGTTGTCATCAAAGCACACAAATACAGACAAATACAACATTTAGGGAAAGATATGATCATATGAGCGAACACATTATTTTTACCAGTACTTTAAGTACTAATAAAAATAAATACAGAATTAATATATCGCTTTTATAGCTTATTAGGCTTAAAACACAATTTTTTTATTATTATTATTAACATTCAAGTGCCAAGCACAGCAACAGACTGATACGGACATGCTGGCAATGTTTGATTACTTGGATGACAAATAGTGTTAGCGTTCCCTTATGTCACCTAAAAAATAAAAATCAACCAGGATAATAATCAAACCAATTGTTCACTATTTAAATATTTGAAAACAGAAAATGTGTGTAAATATCTTCAGTATGTGTCTTAATTACTACATTTAAAGTGTCCCTATTATGCCCTTTTCAATAATGCCTTTCATGCAGTGTGTAATGTAGCTGTATGCATTTTATGTACCAATCTAATCCATCCAAAAAAGGGTTTTACTTCTCTTTGTTGACCTGATCATCACTCTTTTGTGTGTTAAACACAATCTACTACATATAGACAACGTAATTTTAATTTAAAAAAATAACAAATGACAACAATATATAATCATAATGCATAACAAATACTATTATGAAGTAATTTAATTGTTAATTCAGCAGCAAAAGATACTGTAGAAACATCATGGGTGAACATCATTTTATAAAACCTTATAAAAGGTGAGTACCTGGAGGACTAAATCTGCTAACACATTGCTCTTTGTTGTGTTGTGAAATACATTTATATATAAGAATATACCATAAGTTAAAAATTTCTTTTAGATGTATAGCACCATAATGAAGGCAGCAACATGTGGTAGAAAAAAACAGAACGGGAAAGACTAATAATAATCTTTCGTTGCGCAGAAAAGTATTATAATACGAAAGGCATTCGCAGAAGGATGGGCTTGAAACAACAGAGTCACAGTGCTCCGAGTCGGCATAGCAAAGTTCAAAGGGGAAGAGATATTGATGCGTAGTCTATTGAATATGTGCTTTGCTATATCGAGCATTTCTCCTGACAGCTTTAAATCTTTTATTGAGTGCTCTTTAAGAGAGTTTAATCGTTTTGACTGTAGTAACCAAACACAACGCACAGTTTGAATGCTGAATGGAAGATGACAGACAGCTGAAGCTGACAGAAGAGTTTATGTGAACTTGAATGTAATGACTTAAATATTCATCTGTACCTCATATTGAACGATGGAACAGCTCCAGAACACGAAATATAGTCCAAAACTTTATGGTGTATTATAATTTTTTTGCACCTTTTGGAAGGCTCAACAATAACACTACAGTGTACACAATATCGGATCGATATCAGATACCCGATCCACACAAAAGTACCGTATTGGACCCGATACCGATCCTGAGTATTGGATCGATGCATTTCTACATATTGCCCGCCCACCTGTTGCACACCCAGATCTGGGAAAACTTGATTTTCATGTTGGCAATTAAAATCCAAATTCATTCTCTGCCACTAGTTACCACTTTTGGAGCTTTAAAAGCTCACAAACACTGCTTTAAATGAATTTCAACAATAAATGCAGATTAGTTTCATGCAAAGGAGGGACTTGGAAAAATTAACCGTTAAACTAATCGTTTGGAAGTCACTGAATAAATAAGGCAAAAATAAATGCATATTATAAGAAAATTTAAGTGTTTTTGACCTTGCGTGCATGTCAGCCTGTTGTTGGGGATTCCCGAAAAACAAAATATGAAGCTTTCATATCCCATAACAGTATCCCATGTACTGGAGAGGGCTGACTGTCAAATCTTTACTCCCACTTTTGGTAACTGTATACTTGCTGACCGCTAATTTGTTTTAGGTCAATAAAAAATAAACACAATTTGAAAGGTAATATATCTGCACTAAACAGTTTGTCAGTAACCGACCCTGCTCACCAGTTATCCATATCTAAAAAAAACAAAATCCACCAGCAAAGTGTGAGCCTGCTGATAATATGAAAGTTTCCTGTTTTCTCAGTGGAGTACTAAATTTGTAGTTGTGCTGATCTCAACATGGCATCCCTGACGCCCCACTGATGACTGTCTACACGTGTGATTTGAGCACTGACAGACATTATCATCAGAGGGTTCTCCTCTGGGCTTTCCATTTTAACTTAAAGTGATATTACACCTTTTTGCGACACATCTCAGTGACTGTCTTTGAAAGGCATGGGGATTTATGTGTGAACATTTAATGGACCCATCTGACTTGACTCACTCTTTTTCCTAATGTCTCTGGCGATTCTATATTTTTTGAGCAGCTGTCAGAGCAGGTGGGTGTGTGTGTGTGTGTGTGTGTGTGTGTGTGTGTGTGTGTGTGTGAGTGTGTGTGTGAGAGAGAGAGAGAGAGAGAGAGAGAGAGAGAGAGAGAGAGAGAGAGAGAGAGAGAGAGAGAGAGAGAGAGAGAGAGAGAGAGAGAGAGAGAGAGAGAGAGAGCGAGAGAGAGCTGGTCTGCTGGTGAAATATTGAGGGTTGATGATCTGAAGCTAATGGGCAGAGCAGTGACACAATGCTGAGGCAGTCATTAAGCAGTTTTGAAATGTGTAGTTATCTGAAAATCATTCACACGATATAGATGAAAATGCCACGGGTTTTAGATTTTCCTTTCAGATCTAATGTGATTTGTGATTTTCATTAAAACCGTCTATCACTGGCTAAACATTCATTTTGTTGTGCGCCCAACACACCGTCAGCTTACGAGGTAGAATAAGGCAAAATCGACCACAAGAGGGCAGTCAATCATCACGTCCATGTTCCTGCCAGTCCAGTCTATTTTTCTGTATTTGTAAGCTGTATACAACCCTCAAAACTGAATTAACAGACCAAAGCATTAACGGTTTCTGTTATGCACATGCGGCCTCTATTAACATATTAACGTGCCTTTGTTGTCTGCACAAAGCGCACTTTTTTTCTTTTACAAAATCTCATGCAACTCGCAGTCCTTTCATGGACACCGACAGAGTCCTCGCAGGTTCCTATGGTGACAATGACTCCAACAGTAAAACAACAGATCGAAACATTACCCGTTGAGCTGTGATGTGTCGTTCAATGCTTTGTGGTCCATGGCTTAATCAGAGAAAGCTGACTTTGTCCTAATGGAAATGCAGTTCACACTGACACACACACACACACACACAGCAAAGCAGAGGAATTTCCCGCGAAAAAAAGGTCCAACCCACTGCACACTGTTCCGGGTTTGGCGCAAGGACTTGAACAGCGCCCTCTGTGTGTGTTTCTGCGCATTACAGTGAGTCTTTCAAACTGTATCTGTGTGATAAAATACGTCTTGCTCTTGAAATCACCAGCAAAACGTAGTATGCTAGGTATACTTAGTATCGTTAATGTATTGTTTCATGGGGCGAATAAAAAACGATTTTAAAATTTTAAAAAGCAGGCTAATGTCAGGCGCATTGCTTTGATTATGACGAATATGAACAAATTAACAAAAAAAACCTGCAATTTAAAACTTCAAAATCAAACAAAAAATGCAGTTATAAATATAATTAACCGATCAGCCTTGTTTCTGTCACGAATTTGTAATCGATGTATGTTAAGTTTAGTTGAGCTGTAACAGAATGTTTTTTATTTGTTTATTTATTTTTACTCTTTCACTGGTGTTTTGTTTTGTTTGGTTTTGTTGTTGTTTTTTACAATTCAGTGAAGTCCGGTAGTTACTTGCCCACCTTAAATGATAGTTTACCCCAAAATAAAACTTGTCATCGTTTACTCAACATTATGGATTTTCAAACCTGTATAATTTTGTTTCCTCCGTGGAACACAGTAAATTATTTTGAAATTATTATGTTGTAACTATAAACAGTTTCGGTCTTTCATTACTGACAAACATTACAATCACTGCTAAAAACAATAGGAGCCCAATAGAAACCAGCACATAAATTCAGTTGCTATTAAAAAAAAAACATTATGAACCATTAACTTTTATCAGTAAAAAAATACAAAATTCCTTTTTGTAGTGTGTTTTGGGCAATTTCCCAATAGGATTTAACGTCCCACTAATAGAATCCATCACATACCAATAGACACCATTACAGTTTCCATTAAAACCAATACAATTCCCATTAACCATTAAATCCATTACATTTCATATTGTGTTTTCAGCAGGGTTCAATTGGTTTTTTTTCAGCAGGGATGGAATTCAATGGCAACCAATTGCCTATAGCCTTTTTTCATTATTATTATAGTTTCTTCTGTGTTCAAGTTTGAAATGACATGAGGATGACTGTCATTTCTGGGAGGAATGTCCCTTTAAGTAGTCGTAACGTAGGCTATGCTATCCGTAGAAAGAGTTTTCTTATCATGAAACTGTTAAATAGAAATCCCCTACACCCTTTTCCTGATCTGACGCCACAGAAGGTCGTTGCGCAATTTCGTACCCTAATTAAAGCAGCCCTTTGCTCTAAAATAAGCAGGGTCACCAACTGCAGGCGGTCAGTACAGACACAGTAATAGTGCCTTTCTGGGATCAGCACAAACACTTGCTTTTTGCACACATGTGCTGATATTCAGAAAAGTACATTGTTTGTGAATATTTAAAAAAATCACTGCTGGAATTATAATTTTGCACTCTTAAGACGTCAAATTGATTTATTTGCAAAGTTGGATAATGGCTCTCCTATCGTCTCTCAGTCCCTCACAGTCACACTGCACATGTCAGGTGAATGTATTTAATTTCTAATCAAGATAAAATCATACCTTCTGTCTTTTTAAAGACGTTCAGAACTATAATGAGGAGGATTTGCTCGGAGTTTGTGCGCGCCTGTTACAGTAGCTTTACCACACACTTAGTCACAGAATGTCTCCATCCTAGTCTGTGTCTTTGCTAATAATAATACTTTGGATGTAATATTACCGCGATATTAATGCTCGCACAGACATGTCCCGACGCATTTACCGGCAGTGTCGTCCTGTTCCTGCAGGCGGCGTGTGGCGTAACGTGGGAGCGGAAGTGAAAGTGAAAGAACCCGTTGTTTCAAATGTCCCGGCGACCAATGAAACGCTCAGTTGTTTCACTTCCGCGGTCTGCTTCGCGGTGACGTTTTTGCGTCATTCTATAAAACACGAAAGGCAGGATTTGTGGAGCAGTTCAAATGTGCAAATTGAAAAAAATCACTGCGTTGTTTTTCATAACATGAAGAAAGTAGATCTAAAACGAAACATGAAGACATTTTTTGCGTAATTCCAAGACGGGATTTTATAACACGCCTCATCGAGGGATCTTTAGAGGATTATCGGCTACAGTTACAGGTAAATACCTAAACGGCTAGTATGTATTTTATACATCTGTTGACAAATAGATCAATTCCACACGATCTTTTATCTCTGTTGGTTTGAAACACGTTTATACTAATAAACATCCAAATATAAGGAAATTTACTATTTATGAATTGTCTGTGATCTTTATTATGGTAATGTACTGATATAATATTCTAAATATTAATTCTTGGTTTATATGTAATTTATGTGTGAAATAAGCCATATAAAGAGACAGCAGGTTGTGAATCATCATGGCTCGACACGGATCCGCAAGACTTCACTAACTTAATGTTGTCAGTTCAATGACCACAACAGCTGCAAATCTGAAACAAGAAATGTTTTTGCTATATATAATCTTAGCTCTTGTATTTTTTTTCCACACGTAGTTTTGTGTGACAGAGTGTGCAGTGCATTTTATATCTTCACTGATTCTGTTTAGCATCAAGATGCCAGTGGACAGGATGAGAATGCGCCCCTGGTTGGAGCAACAGATAGAGAGTGGACAAATTCAAGGGTTACACTGGGTCAACGAGGTGAGGGGAGAAATTCATTTAAAGACCACTATTATATATATATATATATATATATATATATATATATATATATATATATATATATATATATATATATATATATATATATATAAACCTTGACTCACACTGAAAGGGTTTATTCTGTGATAGCATCCGGCTATTATTTGACTGCTCCGGTAAAGAATTAGCCTCAAAATAATTATTTGACATTAAATATTTTATTGGCTCTTTAAATCGAGGTAAAAATGTATTTAGTAATGCAATTAGTAATTAGTAAATAGTACAATGTTTTTGAATCGTCCTATTAGAGTGTATTGTACTGTGTATATATATATTAAAGTATTTACACTTTGTTAATGAACGCTACTGTAGTATTAACTGCAGTGAACTTAAAAACTGTAATACTGTAGTATACTTCAGTTTTTGTAGTGTATTGTAGTGTAATATATCCTATAGTTGTAGAAAACAATACAGTATTGGGTGAAGCAGTTTCTTTGTGTTACTATAGTTGTCATATTAACGCAGCAACTGTAGAATTACCACAAGAAATGTTCAAGTGCTTTACTATAGTATGGTTCAAAAACCACATTTACTATAAATTACAATTATAGTAAGTTAAGTATTTCATCATTCTGGCAACAATAGCAACATTTAAAAATATTACCACAGTCCTGAAGTCTTTCGGTTTGATTTGACCGTGCCTCAAATACCCGGATGAGCAGTTCATTATTCAGTGGTGCTAATGATGACAGTTCTTATAAGGGAATAACCAATAATGTTGCCATTAAAGAAATATATAGGCCTGATTATGAATGAATGAATAAGCCGTGGGCAGAGATTCATAGTACAGAACTTTATATCGGTGGACAATTTATTTTGAACATGTGACTCATGTGCCTACTAAAACACTGTAAAAATGATCTTGTGAAAATTAGTCATTTTGAGTATGCTTGACATGGATTGAGTTATATACACTATTAAAATGTTTCTGTTAACAGGAGAAAAAGATATTTCAGATACCATGGATGCATGCAGCCAGACATGGATGGGATTTAGAAAAGGATGCACCTTTATTCATGAACTGGGCCATTCATACAGGTAGCTATTGATAGAGCTGTTGCCCATTGTCTCTTGTATAAAGAATGAGACTAACAGCTTCAAAGGTGAAAACTGTACCATGCATTCGAGTTGATTCTGCTTTTGTATACAGCTTTGAACGTATTTCTGTTGGTTCTACTGGTTTGTAACTCCATTTGTTGCATAATATTTTGATTCTTGTCATTGAATTCCGTTTCATACAGGAAAGTATCGTCCAGGCATTGACAAACCAGACCCTAAGACATGGAAGGCGAATTTCCGCTGTGCTATGAATTCTCTACCAGACATTGAGGAAGTGAAAGATAAAAGCATGAAGAGAGGAAGCAATGCCTTCAGAATGTACAGAATGCTTTCCACACATGAAAAAGCTGTTAAGAAAGGTAATTGCAAACATGTTTTAAACACAATACTGTTTACAAAAAAAAAATCTCATTTTCGTATACGTATTAATGTTTTTCTGGTGTAGAAATTGTAATGATGGCATTTAAGACTTTCTAAATGCATATTGTCTTTTTTTTTTCAGGGAAGAAGAAGATGGACCTGGAGCAAAGAACAAAAGTAGGAATGAATGCATGAATCTACACTCAAACAGCAGTGCACAGTTCTGAATTTAGCAAATCATCTCACGCATATATTTGATTATTTAGAGGGTTTTTCAGAAACGGAAAGCTGGCATTCCCAGAAGATTTAAAATGACAAAAGAACAAAGTGAAGAGAACTTAATGGAGGAAACTACACCGGACAGCACTGTAACTGGTAATTAACCTAATCATGTATTTTTTTTTACTGTCCAAATAATCATGGCAGCATTACAAAATTAACATATTAATCTATACTCGTCCCAAAACACATTTTGACATTCAAGCCACACCCAAAATGCATGTAGTTCATTGCATTGGATTAAATGGAATAGAGTTTTAACTCAAGTGGTATTCATACACAAATCATTTTAAAACTCAGAACCAGCTTTTATTTGACTGGTCTCAATGTGATGTCTTTGTAAAAGCAAACCAACAACCAATTATTGGATTTTTAACATTCTTCAGAATGTCTTTAATTCTCAGCAAAAGGTTTAGAACAAATGCAGGATGAAAGAATTTTAATTAGTCTTTTTTTTTTCAATATTACATGTTCTGAGTTTGGTGAAAATGGTGAACTCCACCATTAAGTATTACATAGTTCACAGTCTTTGTAACATGTTTCAGCATTGCATGCTTTTCTAACATTTAGAATGTGTTTACAAACAATTCTCAAAATTTACTTCACACAGACTTTAAATATCCAAATACTTTTTGTTAATATGTTACCAAAATGTTAGCTCAAATAAGTTCTAAATGAATTTTAGTGGAAATGCTAGCAATAAAATGTCTAAATAATACACGCTTATTCATCACCACAGAGCAGGAGAGCTCCCCTGTGCCCACGTCATGTGTGAGGGAGATGGCCGTAGCTGAATTACCAGATGTGTGTGCAGTTGTTGAGGTGGGAACAGAGAATGAAGAACCTGTGTTTAGCTCCACTGAAGTGTGTCTGCCTCTTCAGGACTCCCATGTTTCATCCTACAGTGGTAGGGTTTGACCTGTATTCACCACATGAATGATAAATTCCGTATTACTGTTACTATTACTGTATGTTATTGTTGGTCACAAGCACAACAGGATTTTTTTTTCTCAACAGAAAGTGACACAGAGAGCACATACAGCGAGGAAGACTTGGTACAGGTATGGAAGGATGTCTGCCTTTTTGAAATACAATCTTCCATTTAATTTTTTTTATTAAAATTGCAGCATATTTTACTCCATAACATTTTTGGGTGAACTATTCCTTTAAAATACAAATTAAGCTCTTAGGAAATCTTAAGAATCTTAAGAAATTGTTTTAGGTAGCAGCCTGTTACAGCAAATACACTACCGTTGAAAAACTTGTTTTTCGTTTTGTTGCATGCTCAGCTTTGCCATAAATTTTATTTTAAAATATACATTAAGACTTGTTATTACTAATAAATATTACTGTTTTTAATAAATAGTAAAATAATGTAATGCTGGTGAGCATAACTAACATGAAAAACGTACTGAATCCAAACCTTTGAACGGTAGTGTAATTTAGATTTACAAAAATAAAAACTACTTGGTAATAATTTTGTGCTAAGAGTGTTATTAACTTCCCCCTGCAGCTTCCCCAGGACTTGTCTTTAAATGCTTCACAAAGATCAGCATGTAATTCGGTGTTAAGGATCCCATCCTCAGCTCAATCCTCACCGAACACACTTTTCAACTCAACAAAAATCAATTTCAAAGTAACCAGCTGCCGAGAGGACTCTCCTCTGTTTGCATACAACACTCCTCCATGGTTTCCCTGCCGGTTTAATTTCCAAAAAGCCACAGACGCGCAAGCCTCGAGCCCCGCCCCCTCACCAGATCTCACCAGCAGCCCGTCTTCTCAGGCAAGTGCGAACGCTAAAGCTGTGGACCTCTCTGTTGCCAAACACAAAACACTACAGTGAAACACTACTTTAAATTTAGAACTCGCTGCTGTTTAGCTGATATACCTACAACTCATTATTCTGCATTAATCAAGAACTCTCAGGTGCAAGATTTGCCTCAAATGTTTTCTTGTATTCGTGTTCAGCTTTTAAAACCAAACAGAGTTCCAAGCTATCTGAATCCGTTAAGACTATTTTTCTGAATTATTTTGCAACACACTACCTCATTCCCATACAGGTGTTAAATACGTACCCTGTATAACTACCTCACGAATGTGACACTTGATCACAAAAGTTGTCCATCTAAGCTAGTAATAATGCAGCACTGGGAGAATATGCTTGTATGAATTTTGCACTGGAGTGACATTTCATACTTGTTGACAGCAGATGTAATAAAACAAAAGAATGAAGTAGAACCGTTATTTGGGACATTTTATGGGGAATCTGCATGTATATTTTTCTACAGGACACTGTAGCACAATATTGAGAGTTTTCTTACAGAAATGCTTAAGGTTTTGAACATTTTAATATGAAATTGTCATGTCTGAATACTTTGATTCAGCAAATTTGACATGTATGTCAGAACAACATGAACTGTTTGCCTGGACGCATTGTTTTACTTGAGGTTTAGCTCTCCCATGTCTGTAGGGCTTCTAAATACTTGAATAGAGACGCACTAACTAGAGTATTTGTATTAACTTGTCAAAATGTTCTCACTTCTGTACTGGAAGCCAGTTGTTTTAATGCCAGGAGATATTTCTTTAGTTTTTGTATTAACTTTTTGTTTTTTTTTTATACAATATTCACTACTTTGCATAATAAACAAATGCAGTGGAGAAATGTTAAAAGCAAATATAAAAACAGTTTTATTGTAGTGTCATAATGATTAAAAAAATTAAACAACAATACAAAATCTTTTCAATACTCATTTGTTTTGTATAATGTACATTAAAACAGTGGTTCAAAGTGTTAGTAGTGGTACTAGTTAAAAGGATGAATGTGCAGTAGAAAAGCTAATCACTTGTTGCTGCATTTTGCTTTGATTTTTACAAGAATGCTTTACAACTCAGGTGGCAAAAGCCTAAATGATAAACTGCGTTTTTGGTTTTCTCCTATTGAGATTTTCATTCATGTCATTTGTTTCGTCTATGATTTAATTTGTCAAGGCTAAAGGTGTACAATTTTGTTATTGTGCTATTCCTGACAAAACTTTGTACATCTATAACAAGCCTAATACTCTTTTTGTATGTTTCACTGAATTGAGAACCGATGACAACACTACAGCTGATATAAAACATCTCGATGTAACTTCAAATTCTGTATACACAGATGTTTTAAAAGAATAGTTCACCCGAAAATGAAAAACAATGACACTCCCACAAGCCATCCAAGAGATAAGTGGATAAAAGTTTTTAATTTTCAATAGCGTTTTTCTCAGTAAAAAGTCCTTCTTTGTCTTTCGTTTGGAAACAGCGCTAGATCTGTGCATATTTATCTCCCCATTCAAACAACCGCACTGGAGAAAGCAATATTATGGATAGATGATAGAACTGAGTATGATGCTTTTAAAGTAAAAAAATGAATTGGGAGAAGTATGCACAGGTGAAGCACCAATTACAAGTGAAAGTGTCAAAACCGGTTCTAAACAAACATGTCATTTTGGGTGAACTACTCCTTTAAATCACAGTTTGGTTTTTTTACGGTAGAGGTTATACTTAGATCTGCATACAGACTGGCTTTTACCAAAATGAAGAAAAAATTGTTTAGAAAACCACTAGTAACTGAGGTTGTAGAAAGTAGGTCATCCCCTTACTTCATTTTAGGGGGTTTGAAATGGTGGGCAGTCCAGACCACCAGTCTGGATGATGCAAAGAAAAACAGTTTACTTCTCAAAGTATGGCAAATAAAAGAACTTGAATCCTCTTCGTCCCCGAACTGCACAGCTTATATAGATCACATGATAGACTGAAACAAAACCGAGAAGAGCGGGAGTTATTTTGCTGTTTATCTCCAGCATTTCACTTTAAGCAATGCAGTCTTTTAAAGCAGTGTTCTTCCTTTGTGTGGTACAATGATAACGTTACAATTCATAAAACTATATTAACTAAAGTCTAAAATTCACTACTGATAATCAATATGAGAAAGATGACTCTATATTAAAAAAAACGTATTACATTAGAGCTTACCACCAGGAATGAAAAGAAGAAATCCAGGGACAAAGAAAATTGCACTTGAAACACCTTTATAAAAAAAAAAATCATAAATACATGGGTTACATAATTCTGCTGGGGGAAAAACGGCTTAACTGGTGATTTAGGTTATGTTAGGCATTATATTTGATTTAAGGCATTCAGAACTCTGATTTAAGTGATATGCTTCAATAACGCAATCCTTCTGATGTCTCATAGTTATTTACAACCAATGCCAAAGTGACAGGTCTTACCTGCGTGAGGGTTTAACTGTATGACAATGCCTGTAAAGATCAAAGCTGATAGGCAGGAGGAACAGAGAGGGGGAAGATAGAAAGGAGAGAGATAATTCATTAACTAAACAGCTGACAGTCGCATTTGAATTTACCATCTATGCTCAAGATCAGACTTGACAGTAAGACAAACAAAGACAGCACTTTACAAGTCAAACAGAAACATCAGTTCCCAGACACCTTCCCCCTGAGATCTGTAGTACTTATGAAGATCAAAAACATCACAAAAGGTATGATAGTCTCACCAACTCCAGTGATTAAGAGGAGGAATGAGGCAAGAACGACTCGTCTATTCTTTTTCACCAGCGGGTGAGACGTCCACCTGGGAACAACCCGCAGAGAACAAAGAATGAGGGAAAAGAAAAGATTTCACTATTTTAAATTCACCCCAACCAGGGGGATTTTAGTTACTATCAGCTTAAAATCTCATCCGGATATCTGTAAACAGAGGTGTGTGTTACCCGCAGCAGTGAGCAGACAGCTGTGTGACTGAGCTGAGTGTGCTGAAGGACCACTGAGAGCTGCAGTAGGACAGAGTAGCAGGATCACTGGAACACAGACAGACACGGGGCTGGACATCAGCCTTTCACAAGCACTTGTACGTCAACAAAAGCAAAGCCTAATTTAGCATTTCTTCTAGGTGGCTATTTAATAGCTGGTTTGTTTGGCAGTTGGTCAGTTGTCTATTAAGTAAGTAATAGCTGGACTAGCGGTTTTAAAATATACAAGATTTAGGGGGAAATTGTTTTTTATTTAGGTTATTTAAACATGCCATTTCCAACAACTCACAACTAGATTTTACCAAAGTAACTACATTTTTTAACCAATGATTAACTGGGATAAACTTGCATCTTAAATTTCTAAAATTAACAATATATATTTGATGTCAAATAGTCGACCTTATGCATTCAGTAGCAGTTGTAGTTTGTCATATAGTACGTTTCATGGTACATACAGATTACTCATTCAGTACATTCAAACAATACAATAAATAGAAACATTCAGTGAAATATTACTTATAAATAATTTTATTTAGTTATTTTTAGTTGGTTTAATTATTACTAAATGTCCATTTAATTTAAACCTTTTATGGTTTGTCAGATTTGTAAACCCTGCTTAATTTATTTATATTCAATCTGCTTTTCAATCTGTTAACAGTCTTTCTATCATTACAATATAATTATAATACAATAATAATGACAGTAGAAAATATACCTCACACTGGCAAATCCACCATTGCTGGCAATTGCTTTTTACGCATATGAAGGTTTAACTATTTATTTGTTCCATCAACTTCAAATGAATTTTTATTTTTAATTCAAACTCATTTGCACATTAATGTTAAACTCTGCTTAATTAGATCGAATAAAATTGTGACTAAAAGTGTGCCATACCTGATTTTGAAAAAGTTATTGAAAGAAGAGTTCACGGTGCCACCTAAGGCGTCTTCATTTTCCAGGTTCTGTGGGTAAAAACAAAATAAAGTTCAGTCACATGTGCATGTAAAACACTCTCAAACAGAAAAGCGGCGTGCATGTAAACACCTGACCTGATATTTCAGATTACTGTGCTCAGGAGTGCCAGTGGGTCCAGAAGTTTGTGTTTTGGCAAAAGAAAGAGGTCCGAACGTCATGTCTCCCCCGCCGTCCTTCTCTCTCCCCTTCCAGTCCCCCACATCCTCTCCAGGCACGACTCCTTCCTCCTCCCCCTCCAGGACGAACGCGTCGTCGATTGTGAACTGTGTCCCCATAGCTACAGGCCCTCAGATATCGCTTGGCTGTTAACTGGCAAGCACTGTGAAGTTGATAGACATCGGTTTAGTCACCGATCTTCTACATTGTGCCCTCTATAGTTCTCATAATGCAGTGTGGTGCAAAATATTAAATTCCTTTACATTGTATCATTTATATCTATTTCTACATCTGAATCCCTTCCCAGTTTCTACCACCAAACTATCAGGAACAACATTCCCTTATTTAGATCAAAGCCGTTCAATGTAGCTAATGTACAGACCATTTCAAAGCGAATGGTTTACAACATTGTATGAGTACAGTAAGGAAGTGTTTTATAACATTAAGTAAATACTTGTTTTTATCTATTTGCTTTTTTTACTAAACGATCTGTTTTAGCAGATATTAAGAGTTTGTTTTATTGGGCAGATTCAGGTTTAGATGTAGAATAAATAGCTGAGTGTGACAGAATAATTGCCTTTGGGAAGCATGTGACTGACACGCTTCCGCTTGTTCTTAACAACAGAATGTTTGCATCCACCCCAAACCATCTACATCTTGCGCACTTTAAAGAAACTCGTTACATACGACGCTTAATTTTAAGTTAAGCAACAATAGAAAGTGAGTTTAAAACTCTGCGGGTATTTGAAAATAACGGCTGTTCTGACGCAAAATGTCTACTGCTAATTTTACGAGCTTGTCTAAAGATTTAGAGTCGAACATCCCGTTATCAACACCAACAATAGCGCAAAATTACAAAGGAAGAATCCTCTACTTACTGTCCATTACTCTTGATCCTCGTCAGTTACTCACGGATCTGTCTGCCATCATCCTTAGATCACTTCCAGGGTATGCAAGGTTAGTGAATCTGATCAAATGTAGTGTTTACTCGCCGGCGAAAAACTTTAACCTAAACTTTGCTAGTAACAGCTGCTTCTTTTTTGTGGGTCGAGTCTTAACAGACAAAAGACGTTGCTGTCTCTTTAGCGACACCTAGAGGACCGGAGGACACAACAATTACAGTAGTCTTTGTGCATTAAAATAAGCCATATTTTGATACATTTACACAGGAATGCTAAATGTATATGTGTGTGTGTATATATGTATATATACATATATACATATAGATATAGATATATACATACACATACATACATTTAGCATTCCTGTGTATCAAAATATGCCTTATTATAAATGAAATATGTCTATATAAACATAATACAATATATTATTGTATTATTTAACTTATCATATTCTTCATAATTCCTTCATAAATACATTCTGATCATTTGTTCATTGGATTTTTTGTGAGATTCTATTATTCAAGAAAGATTTGTGTGAACGAAAATGTGTTTGGACAATTGTAAATGTGGTAAAATCAAGTTTGTAATATTTTATTTCCATGTATTAGGTTAGAAAATATGAGGTTAATAATACATTATTATCTAGACAGAACATTTATGTCCAGTCCTATCTGAACTGAATCACAGTTAGATGTATCCATTCAACAAAGTTCAAATTTGAATAATTGAAATTAGGTTCAATAATTTTTCCTTTGTCCATTTCCTCTATCATGTCATTTTAAGTGTTTTAAATGTCACTTCATCGGACCATTTTGAATCATTTCTGTGTCGTTTGGGTTGTGCTTTTTGATATTTGTGAAATCTAGCATTTTATATGTATTTGGTTTGGAGCATTTGACTATTTTTATACATAGGCATGTGAATCTGTATTCTGACGTCTCTTTCATGAGATGTTTTAAGCTGTATAGCCACTAGATGGTAGCAAGATACTGCTTACAGTAAAACAGTTCCATTCACTGACCACTTTTTACACCTTGCTAGTGATTGGTTGGACGTCCTTTTCCTTCAAGAACTGCCTTCTTCATGGCACTGATTCAGGAAGGTGCTGGATTCCGGTCCATATTGACATGATAACATCACACACCTGATGTGAAGCTACCATTGCACCCCATCCCAAAGATGCTCTACTGGATTGAGATCTGGTGACTGTGGAGGTCGTCTGAGTATAATTAATTCATTGTCACTCATAATTGTTTGAGATGATTTTCTACTGTCTTACTGGAGGTAGGTAGAGGTAGGTGGAGGTAGGTAGTGATTGAACTGGTGCTGAGAGCCCAAAGTGTGCCAAGAAAACATCCCCTACACCATTACACCACCAGAAGCAGCATGAACTGTTGATACATGGCAAGATGGATCCATGCTTTAATGTTGATTACGGCAAAATATGACCCTACCATCTGAAGGTCGAACACAGAAATCAAGACTCAGCAGACCGGGCAACATTTCTCCAGTCTTGGGTGAGTTTCCAGCACCTGTTGTGGTCGTCTGCTGCTTTGTGGTATGAAACGTTGTGTGTTCAGATATGCTCTTCTGCATTTTATCGAGTTGCTGTGGCCTTTCTGTGCGCTCAAACCAGTCCTGCCATTCTCCTCTGACATCAACAAAGCATTTTTGCCTACAAAACTGCCTCTCGCTGGATATTTTCTATTTTTCTGACCATCCTCTGTAAACCTCTGTAAACGGTTGTGCAATAAAATTCCAGTGAATTGTCAGTTCTTGAAATACTCAGACCGACCCACCTGGCACCAGCAACCACGCCACGTTCAAAGTCACTTAAATCATCTTTCTGGGCTCCAGCAGATTATCTTGACCATGTCTACATGACAAAATGCATGCAGATTATAAGTATTTTCATTAATGAACAAGTGAACAGATGCACCTGCTGTGGCTGGCGAGTGCACGAATTTGATCCATGATGCCTTGCAATTTCAGCTGTTTTTTTCATGAATCATGTTCAATTCTGAATATGATTCAAAGAATGATTTGTTACGGTTATACAATATATTACACTAGAAATGGTATACATCAAGTACAAGTGATTACATGCAATGAAAAAAAAATACATAAATGTCTTTATGCCCTTCTTACGTAATACTTTCATTTTTTCCTTTGGCATGCCAACTGTATAAATGATTACAGTAATGCGATGTGCTATTTAGGTAATAATCAACCAGCATCATGAATACTTACAGCTAATGGTATAACTTTAGACACTGCACTGAAAGGTTTCAAGACACAAGACATGTAAAACATATAACCAAACATGTTATTTTATTGTCTGAAAAAGTAACACAATCTCCCAACTGGGTTTATCACATACACTACCACAACGATGAAACACCATTACTACACAAATAGGGACTTCTTTTCAAATATTATAGACATTACAAAAAGATCCCTCATATCTTTCAGTTTTTGTTTTGAAGTTATACTAAGCATGGCAGATTGATTTCATTTACAGTATGATACTGTACACTGTCACCATTTAGAAACAATGTTGTCTGACGTGGTTCTAAAATCCATAATGTTAAGGGAAGACATTTCATGGTCATTTTTATTTCATATGAAATATTTTACAATATAAACAAAGCATCCGTCTTGGATGGACTTAACAGCAACCAGAGGCCAGGCATTTCAGTGCAAACATGTTTTTTTACAAGGCAGTCTTGGCTGCATTACTCCCTTTTATCTATCAAAAACTAACGGAAATAAAAAGAAAATGATTACCAGATGAAGGAGGGGGTTCAAATTAAAACTAAATTTTACAAAATGTGACAGATATCCAAAATGCATCCTCTGACAGAGCCTTGGTAAAGGAGTAAAGGAGGCCGCGTGTTTGTATTAATGTCTAACAAATAAACATTCAAAAGTGATTACGTTCTGCAGAGGTTTAGTTATCGCTGAACTGAAATTTACTTCTGGACTTAAATCGTTGTTTTAAATAAATCTCTGTTGCAATGATTTGAGAAAGTATCTATTTATAGAGCAGACCTTATGAGGTGCCTGTTCTGACTAATGTTGCTCTCTGATGTACATCTATGATGTCTAGCAATGATATAAAATTACCATTTAATACTACTAGGCTTGTATCTTTCCACAATCTTCATCCCACCTCCAACTACAGGGTCTAAGAGGCTGTTTGGACCCTAACCACTGACCTCGCGAATATAAGGTGGGAAACTGAAAACAATGCTACTGTAATCAGTGTCGCCAAAAAGCAGAAGGCAGGTAAACTGTTTTTGATTTAGGCTCAACTCCTAAAATATCTGTTGAGGTGCTTATTTATAATATAGAACACAGTCCCTCGATTTCCATCTAGATGCATTTTAACAAACTAGAGGTATGGTTACTCACTGGGCTTGAAATAATGAAGCAGATAAACAGATATTCGTGTGAAGGGAACAGCAGAGAACTGAAACAAATTGGAGGGAAAACATAAAATTGGAAATGTTCTGTTGATGTGGTGCTAGACAGATTTATACACAACTTGCAAATAAGTAAAAGACACTTCTGTCAAAAACTGAGAAAAATCGAGTTGAAACTACAGCACTTAATACTGATTACTTTAGAATAAGTCCTCTTAGTTACAATGTCCGCCGCTCCTTGTCAACATTCACAGAGAAGAGGCTGATAGCGCTGTGTTCCACAGGCAAAGAATCCAAATCTGTACACGTCCCTACCTTGTTGTTACACAGGTGGTGGAGGTAGCTAGTTATGTGCATGTATGTGGGGACTAGGGTAGTTTGCATGGCTGATTGCAGGTGTGTGTATATGTGTGGATGAGCTGAAAGTGATTCAAACACAAGTCCCACTGGAGGATATCCACCTGAACACTCATCATGAAGCAACAAAACCGTGGAGGGTATGGGCAAAGAAAGAAAGAAAAGCTAAAAAAAAGGGAGGATCACCACATAATAGCACCAATGGATGCGACATGAGCTCTGCTTTCTTTCCCAAATCTCACCCAGTCACTGCCAGAAGGGACACAACCATTAATTCTGGTGCATTCTTGAGATGGCACGCCAAACAGTTAAAGCCATAGTCCAAATGTTCAAAGCAAGTATTTTAATGTTCAATTCAATCTTTGAAATGAGCCTTTGCTCGTGGATTTGAGACCTATTGTATATTCCACCCAGCAGGTCAAGACCTGGTGTAATCTATTCAACTGTGACATTTGAAAGGAATGATAAATAATAGCGGAACAAATTATTAGTACATACTTTCATTGACTGAGTTGTTTCAACCTAAAATAAGCATTTATTGAAATCATGAAAAGATTGTGATACATATATACATATCACGCGTTGGCTGGGGCAGAATTTTTAGCCATATCATCTGTCGACCATTTTTTCCATTGAGGTCAGGGACATGGTTTGAGTAACAGCTCAATTCCCAAGGAAAACAACAAAAAGAACAACAACAAAAAAAAAGATTGAAAATAAATCACCATAGTGGTCTGGGTTCAACTGAAGTAAGGAAATGTTAAAAAATAAAGGTTTTATCAGAGCAGCAAAAGGGTCTAGTCTCTGAATCCCGCTGTGGCCCAAAGGAAGAGAACTGTATGACCTTTCCTTGGAGTGTTTTGGACGCAACACCCGTGTTCCCGCCAATGCGATTTCCAACATCCTCCTTCTTTCGTGACAACAAATAAAGCCATCAAGCTACACAGAAGACAAGCATGTTTCCAAACCAACAATGACATCCACAAGTGTCCTGGTTCATGAGACTAGGTGTCAGATTCACACCGGCGTAAAACACTCACCTGTTTTTATTTCAAAAGGGAATAACAATTAAAAGAATCTACATCTGAATTAAGCTGAGACGAAATGCAGTTGAAATCATTTATATATTTTGTCTACAGAGAGTGTTTTATTCCCTTAAGAAACAAAGATTGGTGAAACGATCTACAGAAACATGATTACAGACTGATGTTTTTACCTCTTCTTAGGAGAGTTAACTATTCATGACCTGAGATTAAATATGAACTTTAATGAAACAGGTAAATCCATTACGTAGTGTAAAGGTGCATACAAAGTAATTGTATGCACATAATTTTGGGTAGTAAAAAAGAAAAAGAAAAATCAATAGTCCATTTTCAAAAAAAAAAAATTTAATTTCAGACGAGATCATTTTTTTCCACTAATTCAGTCTATGTATTGTTTTATTAAGCATGTGAGTATGATTCTTATTGTGTCACCAATGTAGCTAACAGTGTCATGATAAATGTATTTATTTTTAGGAATATTATACAACTTTATGAACCATGAATTAAATGTTGCTCAGATTAGAGCTTTTATGTCTCATTTTTTAACTTGTACTGCATACCAATATCACAAATCTGTAAGACCTTTGACCTGCACATCAGCATCTATTTCTTAATGCGTGCAAACGTAATCCATTGGCTGGATGATCTCTAATCTGTGACTGACAAAAATACTCTTGAAAATAAAACATTGTTAAATTACCAGTTACTTCAAGCCTATTTTGAAAATAACGGTTGATTCCGACTGGAGAATTTCCTGATTAATTGCTTGTTAAGGTAAATCCTATGATGAGAAATTTCCTTTTCCATGTTTTTCCCTTTTTTTTCTCTTTTTTTTTTTTTTGCAGTGACCATTTATGCTGTGGGAACAGTCTCTGGAAGCCATGCCTGTGGGTTTAACAGTCCCCGTGTAGTCGAGGTGCTTGATGGAGGGAGTCACCCAACCTCCTGCGCTTAGGCACCCCAACATTGCAGATCACCCTGACCCTACGTCAACCCAGACGGGCCCATGTCAGACGCTGGTGATGGAGGCAAGGCAGTTGGGGGATTTCTGCAGTTTCTCAGGTTGCGTGGTAGGGGGCTCTGGGATTGCACGGAAGCTGAATGGGGGGCCGATGCTGGTGGTACCCATGTGGCCTGGACTTAGAGCCGGATTCTGTCGCCGGTTACTCTCCACGATGCTCGAGGTGTTGGACGCCAGGCTTTCCCGTGTGCTGAGAAAGTGGTGGAGGAGGAAGAAGAGGCAGAGAAAGAACAAGAGTAGAGTTTAAGAGTTAAGATAATGTAAACCGTCACACAAGGCCTCAGAAATAGAACCTCACCCTTACCTATGGTTTCATTATAGGTCCATAAGATTGAAAATAGCCTTTATTCACTGAAAATCTTCACATACTGTAGCTTTCCATAGTGCATTAATGTCGATGCAGCAATGTGTTCACAAACACTTATCGATGCTTTTGTGATTTGGTTTCTTGTGTTTTCTAAAGCTTGAAGCTTTCATTGTAAAAATATATTTTTTTAAGGTGTCCATAATGCTGAATAATTACCTAGTAAGTACTTAGTAGTAGCCATTATGCTTACATAAAACAAAATGTACTTACCATGGAACTAAGTTATGGAACAGTTTGTGTTTATAGTCTGTTACACAGCTACTTATGTAAACAAAAGATTGTCACATATATGCTTAAATGCGTGTAATGCCTTTCTAACTACATTAAAATGACAGAATATTACTTAGGCATAAGCTGCTTAAAATAAAGTGTACCAAGATTGTATTTAAGTGTAAGTAGCTGTGACTCAAGTCTGTAACATATGTGTAACAGTAGCTGCCTGTTACATCTGCATAATTACAAACTGTAAATACAGGCTGTTCCATAACTTAGTAACATGATAAGTACATTTTATTTCATGTAAGTACAATGGTTACTACTAAGTACCTAATTAGGTAATTACTCTGTATTATGATAAAGTGTTTAAAATAAAGTGTTTTCCAATACTTTTTTGCGTGTGATATGGCAGAAAGTTAGCCTAACAGGTTTGGAATGACACGAGGTTAACCAAACTATGACATTTTTGTGGAAAACTATAGGATTAAACAAAGTATTTAAAGTCAGACATTATGTATTTAACATCGGTACTGCACAGACAAACATGCAGGGTTTTTTTCCTTTTCTTTTGCACATCCCACTTTGTGTAATTGCATTACTACCTCACATCAATCACAAAGTAAATTATGTCTATGCACAAGAGCTATGCTGGTGTTTTTCCAGAAGCTGTGAAATGACATCATCGCTAATGTGATGAGTCATCCAGAAAATAGTGAATGACTGTGTGTGTGTGTGTGTGTGTGTGCGTGTGTACAGAGACTGCTGGGGGTCTTAAAATTAGAGACGTGCGGCAGTTTGTCTTGTAGGTTTTATAGCTCTGTCACAATGTGACTGGGCCACAACTACTATTCATGGCCTATTACTATTATCATCAGTACATGATTAAAAAACGACAATAAAATTCATTGCATTACACACATTTTCAAAATATCACAAATTTAAAGACTTCAATTCTATACAAAAAAAGAGTATAAAACAGCAGCATGAGTTGTATTGATAAAACATATCATTGGTACTTGCACACAGGGTTAAATTACAATGCAAAAAATCTGTTTAGAAAGGCTTTCTGTAATATTTTCAGTATAAAGCTTTAAATAATGAGATCATTAATTGGCCAAAATTACTAGAGCTTTTTCTGCCAAGACATTTTCCTTAAACTTTACAAAACAATATAATGTGTATGGGTAATAATATGGGTAAAACACCTGGAAAAAAATAAATCAAGAAAATTCCTTTGTATTAACCTTTGAGTGTATTTTTATGGAGTTTTCTTAGAGTGTATTGTAAGGAGTAGAGGCAGCACATGTGCAGAATATGTAGGCTCTCTCAGTTATTCTACCCCTGCCATATCCCTCTGAATGAGTCATACAGACACAAGGGGTCTATTTTTAGCAGCTAAAAAAGTCCTCACCCTCTCACTCATAAAGGGCTTCTGCTAACACATACACAGCCCTGGGAAACCCACTTAAAGGCTGTCTGTGCTGGTTTGTGGCCTTGGCAAAGAAGAGGGGGAAAACATGCTATACATCACAGCATAAGAAGGTAAATTATATGGGCCCTATGGCAACTATGTGCTTCAAATCCAACATCAAAATTTGTAATAAAATAAACAAAAAAATGGCCTATGGAAAACAATATTAAATTTTGTAGGATTTCAGAGAGGTAATGTAGATTCTAGCATATTAGCAATTTATCTATATTAGTAAAGCATTTATCTAAATTGTTAAGCATAATTTTAGATTTTATTTACTAAATAATTAACTTAACCATATGTCTTTGGTAATAAGAATTTTTAAGAAGAAAAACGGCATCTAACTGATGCATTGAACACTTGTTCACTGTGAGCAATTCACCACATACACTCAAACATGGATTTTCAATAGTAGCACCTTCAGTCTATGAAGTGAGTACTTACCGAGGGGAGTTAAACCCACTGTCTACAGTCACACTACTGCTGTCCATGCTGTCCAGCCGGGCCGAGTGAGCCGACTTCTGGCTGTTATTATTCTCACTCTCCTTAGGGCTAAGCAGAGTCAAGTTGTTCTCAAACTTCCGCTGTAAATCCCGCTCTTTCTCCCGTTCTAGCAACCACTGCATGGTCCCTCCGCCTCCACCACCATCTCCGGCCCCTGCCCGCCCCTTTGCTTCCGTCGGGGCAGCCTCCTTACGGGAGGCCTCCTCTGCCTCCTCCTCATCGTCATCATCTGACACGTTGTAATAGTCAAAAGCAGCTTCAGATGTGGAGGGAGCACCCTGTTCTGTGCCTGTAGGTGCCAGGGCAGAAGCAGACAAAGGGGTGGAGTTAGGTGGCTGTTGGGTCTCCAGAGTGTCAAGGACCTCGGATGATTTCATGTGCGGAGTCTTACGCAAAGTGCCTGACTTTGAGTAGCCACTGTCCACATAACTCACAGTCAAAACATTGTGTGGCGGTTTGAACAAAGTGTCCTTACTAAAAATCTCTTTCCTCTTGTCCACCCCGCCACCGGAGCTACCGCCACCTCCCCGGCCCCCTGGGTCAGTGTTGTGTTGGTGCTGTGTCAAACGTCCATTGGGCATAGGCTCAGGTGTCTGGCTCGGTGTGGGTTTGCCGGAACCATTGTGTCCCTTGGTGGAGGAGTCCTCCTTGTACTCCAAGGGGTGAGGAGAGGTGAGGTGCGGTGTCTGCCGGTCAGCTGGAGAGCCCTTGCGGATTCCGTCAGATGGGGTTAAAGTGTCATGGTCAGATTTGCCCAGAGGCAGCGGGGCAGTAAGGATTGTTTCATTCGATGTATTGCACTGGAAGTAGTCATCAGCCAAAGGCTTCGGCGACAGGGCCTTCAGGTCACTGTAGGCTGGGAGGCTGTCCCTGCTCTTGTTTCGTTCTAGAGGGCTGCATAGCCTTGAATCATCCAGACTCAATTTGCCCATATCTGGTACAGACAATTCAGAGCTGAACTTGGCAGCCGAGAACATGATGCACGAGTAGTGCGGGGCCTTCTGAGAGGAGGCCCTCAGCGTCCCGTCATCGGTATAGTAGCGGCTTCTGTCATCAGGACTGCGGTCGTAATCCTCAGCCGTGCCAAGCGTAGAGCTCCCACCTCCCAGCGGGCCCTTGGAGTTGTCCATAGAACGCGATCGCTCTTTCGCCTTGTCGGGCCGCTCATTGCGTGACTTGCGGTCCTGAGTGTGGCTGTGGCTCCGGTGCACTCTAGAATGTGACGTCCCACGCGAAGGCTCAGGGAAAGGCATCTCTGTCCGCCTCTTTGCCAGCTCCCCCGAAACATCCCACTCCGGGGTGACAGGAAAGTGTGACTCGGCGATGTTGGGATTGCTGTGGACAAGGTAGGCACCACCGCTTCTGCGTTCCACTGTGTACATTCCTTCTCTGGGTGAGCGTACCAGAGAGTGACTGAAAAAACGATAGTCCCTCTCCAGGCTGACTGCAGGCAGGTCCAGATTGGAGCCCTCAGAGGGGTCTCCCCGAGAAGCCCGCGTCTTGCTGTGCGAACGCGACTTCCCGTGCGGCACGCGCCGGTGGCCTCTGCTGCGGCGACTACGGGCACTGTGCTGTGCCGAGGAGCTGGCCTTACAGCGCTGAGCTCGTTCCTCTTCCAGCCGCTTCATGACAGCTGTGTGACGGGCCACGTTCTCCACCGTCAGGTCCGGATTGATGCGGCGGATGATCTCCATCTCCACCTCACGAGGGATCGCCGCCGCCGACGGTGTGTCCTCGTCCCTCAAGGGCCACTCCTCTGGAGGAAACTGTGCTGAAAAGGTGGCCAGCTGTTTGGTCTTGTCCTTCTTCAAGCTCAAGCGGAACAGCTTCAACCCAAACTTCTTTGACTGCCTCTCACTGCTGCCCCCACCGCTGCCTTCCTTCTTCTTGGTCAATGTGTCTGTCTTGTAAGAGAAGGTGGCGGTCATGCTCTTGCTCTTGTCGGCGGGGTCAGGTGGGTGCTGAATGGCAGGCGGAGGGGGTGGGGGTTGTGGGTATGAAGGGGGATCTCCTTTGGGTTCTTTTGGGGATTTTCTTTGAATCGTAGAGGTATGAATGCTGGGCACCTCATCACGGTAGGCGTTATAGGAGTCGCAGTGGTTCTTAGGGTTAGGCCTTTCTCGTACGCAGCCAGAGGTGGAGGGAGTGATGGTTCCAGATTGTGGCGATGTGCATTGCTGTTGAGGTGGAGGCTGCTGCTGCTGCTGCGGTTGTTGTTGCTGCTGTTGTTGTTGTTGTTGCTGCTGCTGCTGCTGTCGCTCCGGATGCCTCTCGTCCAGGTGGTACCACTTGCTGTTGGTGCGGATGAGGAAGGGGGTGATGAAGTAGGTCTGTGGAGTAACAATGAAGTAACCTTCTGGTGTGGGGTAGATCTTTCTCTCCCGTACCAACATGTTCAGCGTGTGCCGCAGGATCTCTGGACTCGGAGTGGGTACACCTGAAGAGAATACAACCACATGTAAATTTCATAATCATTTTTACAGTGCTAATGAAAGTGCTGACACAAACTTTTGGCTAACATTTGTAATAGGACAGTAATAAATCTTCAATCATTGATACCAAGTACTATTTCAAAGAAAAGCTCAACAGGCAAACACTTAGATGGGAAAAATGGAGTGCAAAGTGTGTGTGGGGGTGGGGGTGGGGGGGAGCAGATTAGTGGGTTCATGTTGATGTCAGCATTATCCAGAACTGCCTTGACGTGCCAAAAGCAGGATTAACCGTGAGTAGGTGTGATCACACAAATAACTACAGAAGACCAATCAAAAGAAGAGCATTGGTTGCTGATTTATGTCACCACCAATCACAACACACCAGTCATTACCTCATCTTTCATCATCACATCTGTAAGCCCCTCAATGTAACAAGACAAAACCTGCCATTGTGACCCTCCTTCATTAGAACCCATATGTTAATAAAATAAATTATACTATAATTATATTAAAATATCTCCTAAAACAATCCAAGAGATTTTGCAGTATATCTTGTTTTGCCCTTGTTTCATTAGCTGGACTGGAAATTTTAACTCTTAAGCCTAAGCTGTCTGAGCTAACTGTTTACTAAAAAGTTGGTCTGAATACATGTTATGTTATTGATTTAAGACAACATAAACACTTTCTGACAAGTCTGTATTAAAAATCAATTCATTGTTAGGAGTTGATTAATTAGTTGTAATAATTATTATATACATTAAGGTCTATTTTGTTATTATAAAAGCACCAGTAAACCATAGACCATTTTGTGCTATAAAAGTATGCTTTAAAAGGAAAATATTTTACACAATTAAAATGGCTCACTTAGACACTCAAAAATAGGCATTACATTTGTGGTAAGACTCTGTGAATTTCTCTAGTTTAATATCACATGTGCAAAATAAGTAAACATTGCCTTAAACTCACAGACAAGGAGCACGGACAGGGTAGACTGCACTACAGGGTACATGGTGTCCTCACTGCACTCAAGTCCTCACTTCACCCAAATCAGCTTTTCAACACTCTCAATCACAGAAACACACACAACGGATAAAGGAGCAGATAAGCTGTAACTAGTCAGGGTTAAGTGTTGCCTGCCATTACATCATACAGTGGTAGTTGCCATACCAACATGACGCAACCCAGAGCCTCTGTTCCTTTTTTTCCTTTTTCTTTTTCTTTTTTTTACCACTTCTTTTTTAGGGAAAGCAGACAGACTCTATTCAGGTGAAGTTTGCACACTTTGCACTTTGATTGACTGATTTCTCTGAATAAAGCTGAGCAACATAAGGTGTACAATGGACCTTTTTTTTTTTTACAGACTGTGATGACGTATGTATGTATATATATATATATATATATATATATATATATATATATATATATATATATATATATATATATATATATATATACATACATACATATATACACACATACATATACATACACACAATACAAACACGTATTAGGTAAACAAAAACTTTCATTTTAAATGCAATTCATTGCATTCAATCATTTTACAGCACTAGTTTCTAATCCAAACACTGAGTGAGTTGTTTGTTTTTTTGTTTGTTTGGGGTTTTTTTGCAATTGGAGCAAATGAGAGTGCAAAAAAATAAATATTTACTGTATTTTCTGTTCACCACTATAGCAGTCTACCCAACTATGACAACTTTTGTTGAAATGTGAAAAAGGTCCAAAGGGTCCATCTTTACAGATGACAACATTGAACTGTTGTGATTAAATTTAAAACTTTTTTTTTTAACTTCACACACAAATTTGGCGTGTGCTTCTGCTGTTTGTGTGTCAGCTTTCAAAAATTGTGTGACAAGATTTTGTGTGTAAGCAGTTAAAAAAAAACTGTTAAATTGTACATAATCAGAACCAATAATTACAATAGTGCAGAAAAAAAGCATTATTCTAAAAGGTAGTTTTGATGATCACAGTATATGAATATATATATATTATGGTCAGCCTTCAATAAAAAAAAAAACACTGATTATGAATTTAAGTTATATAATGTTATAATGTTAATGTGGTTATGTCTGTTATAAAATACAGTTTACAGCCCTTGTGTGTGTTCATGTGGTCATAAGTGTGTCTGGAAGGTTACCTGGGAAGCAAGTGGCAAGGTGCTCCATCAGCGCATCTTGTGTGACAGGCTTGCGGGCAGAGTTCATGGCTGAGATGGCCAGACACAGAATCTCTCCCAGTGGGATGAACTGAGACTGACTGATGGGTGACATACTGATCGGAGATACATCGCCTAGAGAGGGACACACACACAAAATAATGTTCAATCCTACTATACAAGAACATGCTTGTTTTGGCAACTGACTGGTCTTTAAATGTCATGTTTTTTAATGCAAAAACCACCTAAGATACCGTTATCTGCAACAGTATTAACGTGGGACCAGGAAAAACGGCGAGAGCAGAAAGGAGGGGTTTGATGCCAGGGAGGGGTGTGGAGGAGTTTTCAAGATGCTATACGGTCACAACAGCAGCGTGAAGGTTATACAGGGTGTGATCGTGTTTTGCCAAATGTGACCTTATACTGACGACTCAGCAATAAGCCCCTCCGCCTGCGTAGGCAGAAAGACCCCAGGTCATGCGTCAATATTGATCCTCAAAAAACACCCATGCATATTGAATTTACTAGAAGTACAACTCAGAGCAAATCAAACATGTTACATCACACAATACTTCTGAGAAATTAAACGTCAGTTTCCTGCATTAGAGTGTGGAAAGAGTGGAATGATTATTAATAAAATAATTTACCTCGTCCAGCTCATTATTAAAGAAAAGGTATTACTTTAGTATAGTGCCAGTTCTCAGTATGACCTAGTTGCTTATTAACATGCCTATTGGCTATTAACAAATTGGCTATTTATTAGTACCTATAAAGCACATTTTCTGCATGACTATATTCTATATCCATAATCCTACTCTATCTAAACTTAACAAATACCTTACTAACAATTAAAAGGCAGTAAATGAGGAGATTATTGAAATAATATTAATGGGTGGTTAATAGCACAACCTGGACCAAGCTAAAGTGTGACCAAAAAAAAAAATTGCAGTCTAAAATTTAGACAGACATGAAATACCTTAATATTGTTAGTAAAGTAAAAATGAAATATGAAAACACATATATGGTTACAAACTCCATGTATTCCCTGTCTAAACGTTACAAAGAGTATGAGGTTTAATAGTCAGGACTGAGTCAGCACTATCCAAACCAGGGCTGAATATTATTATGGATCATTAATACAACTATTCATGTTGAAAAGAAGTCTAATTAGGAGATGTGATGAGACATACAATGCACAATTCTCTACCACTCTTCACAAAACTATCATAAATAATACATTTATAGCTTAAGAAGCTTTAACTTATGAGCGAAATACAAACACTAATCTTGAACAAAAAAGCTTTAAACCAGCGTCTATTCATCTGTATTGAAAGAAGCCACAAAATATCTCCAAAAAAAAACATATGTTTTACACTGAGATAAGCCTGAGCGACTCTTTTAACCTTTAAAGATTATGCTATGCTTCACTTTTTAGCTCAGCATGCTAAAAGAAACCATAAAACTGGTCCGAGTATAGCGTAAAGGGCAACAAAGGGTCTGAAGCTGCGCTGCTAACACTGCAGGATGCAGATAGGATGACATCATCCACACGGAGCTGCTGCTCTCCTGGTGTGTGTGTGTGTGTGTGTGTGTGTGTATACGGCAGGCAAAGGACCATCACTCAAATCCCAGCCTGTGTGTCTCACTGTTCAAGCAGAGTCTGTACAGACAGCAACGTGCTGCTCATAACCCTCTAAATGACTTACGGAGCATTAGAGACTGCTGGGGAGGCTGCTAGCCTAGCGTTGTTTTTGTGAGGTATCAGCATGCTAGAGCTAAATTCAGTTGCTCTCCATTATGAATTTTATTGTTTTTACTTTAGTAGGGCGAGGATGGCGGGTGTGAGGATGTGAGAGAGAAAGAAAGAGAGAGCAGGAGGGAGGGAGGCGCAGAGAGACCCCTCCCTCTGCTTCTGTGCTGCAGCCATCAGAAAAGGCGGCTCTGGCGATGGACACTTACCCAACATGCTCCACTCCACACAAAGACAGGAGAGGTGTGACCAATCACAAGCAAGCTTTATGCACACCTTTTTTTTAACTCTCCTTCAGCACTGCTCACTGGCACACACACACACACACACACACACATATTTGCTTGCTCTACCCTTTCCTTCGTCTCTCAAACACACACACAAGCTAGTAGGTGGCCTGCTGAATTCGTTGTTATGGCAACGCATCCCAGTTGCTCTCTCTTGTTCCTCAGATGTGTGCTACGCCAGGATTTCTCTCTCTCTCTCCAGCACCCACTTTTCTGTTCTTCCTGTCTCCATTCCTGCTCTTGTGCTTCACACTCAATCTTGTTAATGAAAAATTGAGGAGAGCATGTTGGCTGCAAGACTAAGCAAAACCTGCTCAAACACAAGCCTCTTTAAGTAAATAATACCTTTCTTATTTGCACACATCATCCCTTATTCTATGGACTAGTATATAAATATGGAGTAGATTATATATATATATATATATATATATATATATATATATATATATATATAAACAATTCAAAAGTCCCAGACTGAAAGAAATGTATGCTTTTATTAAGCACAGATGCATTAAATTAATCAAATTGACAGTAAAGACATTTATAATGTTGCAAAAGTTTTGTTCGTAAAATAAATACTGTTCTGCTTGGCTTTCTATTCATTGTTTCTTGAGTGCCAAATCAACATATTAGATTAATTTCAGAAGAGCCTTGTGACCCTGAAGGTTGAAGTACCTTTAGGTTTATCTTGACAAGAAAAAAATGACATTTTAAAATATATTCAAACAGAAAATGTTTGTTTTAATTGTAATAGTATTTCAGAATAATACTGTTTTACTGTATTTTTAAAAAATAAATAAGGGACCTCTCTTAAAACCATTTTAAAAACCTTACAGATGCCATAAATATATCATTTGTATGACTATTATTCTTTCACCTATAAATAAGTGTGTAGTACAAAAACAAAATCTTTTTCCACAATTATTCTCTTTACACGAGTTCCCAGATGTAGGATAATTACAGTATTTGTACAATCATTTTGATTTCTTTACAATGTACGATCAATAATGAAAAAATCCCCTAATGTACAATAATTTCTGAATTTTATGACACTTCAAATCTTGGTGGTTATAATCATAGGGCTTCTTACACTCATTCATCGTGCACTTTGAGTTTCAGAGTTAGCTGATTCAGTCTGTGCCTGGTCATCATCAATAGTCACGGGAAACAGACAACTATGACATCTATGATCGCCACAGAACTGTGAATAGCACAAACAAACAGCTTTCTCTTCAAAAAATGTTATGCTTTTTAAAAAAAGATTTGGGTCTGAAAGACTCCAAGGCTGTTTAAACAGCTTAAAAACATACTTAACATCATTGTATCAGGATGATACTGATTCTAAAGGATTTAAACTTGATTCAACCACGCAGAAAGAGAACTCAGATAAAAAAAATACAGAATAAATTACATTATTAATTAAACCACTGTTATTGTAATTGATATTTACATGTTTAGATCTACAGGACTCTGGGACAGCAAACAATTTAAACAAAATTAACCTTAATAGTATTTGGTGGTTAATATTCTCAATATTATGCAATCTAGTCTTTGTGCAAGTTGTTCTGTACAGCTTCAAGCACATCTGAGGTGACGTCATCCCACTGGGCATAAGCACTTGACAAGAAGGAAGAAAAAAGAGACCAAGAGAGGAAGAAAGAGATAGAGCGAGATCAAGAGATGAGAGATCATTTTCAGTGTTATAACTTACAATCAATGTATCACATTCTAAAACTGTTTAACACTGTAGCACAAGGCTACTTGCTGCTAATATAATAATCGATGACAATAGAAAACAACGGCTTTAAATGCTGGCTTTACTTTCTGAAATGTGTCTTTAATAACTGCAGCAAGCAAAACTATTTTTGATAGTTAACATAACAGACCGGTGTCAAGTATTTACATTAAAAATTAGATATGGATGGATTTTTCATGCATTGCCATTCAGTGTTTTAAAGGTATATCACAAACCCAAACAGGTATATATGCTGCATTACAATTTACAGGGTCCCTATGTGTTCACTGCACACTCAGCAGGGGATATCTGTAGACATTGTTATATACAGTATTTAAAATAAGATAATTTGTCATAAATGAAACCTGAACGCAGTGATAAGTGACTATCGTGAAACCACACTTAAGGTCAATCAAGGTGATTAAAAGGTTTAGAACCACAACTCAGATTTGGGTAAATCTGGAATCTCACTTAAACTGTCTGAATATCCTGTGAAGTTCACTTTGTAAAGAACGGTTGGACCATTGGTACCCAAAAAGATCTATAAGTAAGGAGTACTCTTGTGGAATAACAATATTATTTAGCATTTTCAGTCCTGTTCCCATTCTGTTACCACCGATAAATCACCTAGTATTAGACAAAATAATACAATAATTAATAATAAAATATTCACATTCAAAATATTTAAATATTCAAGTTAAAATATGATTGTACTGATGTAAATTATGATATTAATTACAATTAACTATGAAGGCCAGTATAAATCTAAGCCTAACCTTAGATTCACCATCATAACCTTCTGAAACTCATGTAGAAGTTTGACTGAGGCAACACTAGATGGAGGCAAGAATCCAAAATGTCCAAAACCAAACGGAAGGAAAAGGACGGTAGCACAATATTCGCTTATCAGACAAATTAATTTTTTTTATTAAATCTAGCTTTCGTTCACTCAAGGCTGTCACACTGGTTTGAATATTCAACACGTTTTAAATATTTAACAAACGCTTTTCCGAATAACGGTTTTCCCATTTGAAGCTTGAGCTTCCCTGAATTACTGTATTATTTAATCCAATGTAAAAAAATTAATGCTAATCTTCTAGTCTAATTGGCACCTGAATACGCTCAATCAATTCAGGGGTGCTACACCAACACTGAGAGAAGATGGAGGCTTGGTCACCTGACTAATCTCCTTGGTGATCTATGATGTAAACAATGAGTGGGAGTGAGTGAATAAGGTTTAGTGGGGCACAGATTTGTTAACTATTTGATATGAAAAAAACACATGCTTGTGGTCTTGTACATTTTAAGACGTAATTCTTTTATGATCATTTTTAATGCATATACGCAAAGACATAAGCTCACCAAAAGTCCTACATATGCCAACACTGTGTAAACTTGTTAGAAAACCTCAAGCTTCCCAAGAAGACATACAGAATTGGATAAGTCTCCAAACAGATTAACTTTCACTGACTGATAATTACTTCAAATTGAAAATGTAGTATATCCTGTTTATCTGAATAATGCAATGATTCATCACATGATTATCAGATTGTTGTTCAACTCAGGTACATCTTGTACTTTGTTATCTGTACCTCTAAATAAAGTACAAAGAAACAAAAGAAAGAAAGAGAGAGGGAGCCTTTACCTAAATCCTCACAGCTGCCCACTGAACGAGAGGTGACCTCATTTTTTGTCAGAGAGGACACAAAAGATCCGTCTCCATGACAACAAACCAGAAAAAAAGTGTTTGCTTGTACACACCAAATGTGGCCAGCACTACCCTTGGAGCCCTATTGTATAGGCCATGCTTTCCACTTGTGCTGTGGTGCTGTTCACTCGGTGAAGGGATGTAATAGTTGAGGTGAAGATCAAGAGCCAAGTGCAAAACAAAATCTTTCAGCCAAAACATTCCAAACCTGCATGAATTTCTGTTGAACACAAAAGAAATTTTGAAGAATGTAGCATCAAACAGTTTCATTACTTAATTAGTTTAATTTGTGAGTTGATAATTCAATAAAACACAGCAAGTTACCTATTCTAATTCAAACATTTCCAGTTATTTAAACAGCAGTTTGTGTACCTTAAAAATCACTCTCATTACAATAGTGAAGCTGTCCACTCCATGTGATGAATAAATCTCTTATACTTACATTGCACATACATGCACTTAGTTTTTTTTTTTATGATGGGAGGATTTGTGAGGGAACAGAATTCAAAATGGCAATGACTCATCAGAACTCCTCTGATTTGCCGTTGTATTCATAAGCTCAACGCAATCTTGTGTAATTGGTTATAACGGGCAACATTATAAAAAAATGATAGAACAAACAAACACTAATTACATAACATTACTACCATGATAATAATAATACTAATAATAATCTTGATATTGTAAAAAACATTAGCCACAGGCAATATTCTCTTACCAACACAAAATACTATCTTCTAACCCTAGTACGAAAAAAAGTCAATGGCTACCAGCAACTGTTTGGCTACCAACTCTCTTCAACATATCTTCTTTTGTGTAGTTCAAGATATTGAATTCACATGCAGGTGAGTAAATGATGACACAGTTTTCTTCTTTGGGTGAACTCTCTCCACATAACACCAACAGTTTCCTTGTCGATAGACATCCACGTTAACATATATGGGTACATGCACTACAAAAATAAAATACTGGCCATATATCTCTGTACATCAATCAATATAGTATCACAGTCACCCTCTCCCACACATTCAGCGCACCCACGAATTACATCACGTCCCATATGGCAGCCCAGCAGCTTCAAACTAGTTCAACTCCACCCATAAGACACACATCCACACACTCTCTCTCTCTTTCTGATGGGTAGGTAATGGATTAAGGTCACCAGACTGACTAAAACAGGTTGTTGGACAGACTTAAGCCTTGTTTATGTGTAGCCACGTCAAAGTGCACCACAAATGCCTGTAAAAAGCAGGCCCCAGTGAGGATGAAAACATCTTGGTTACATCAGCAATATATTCACAGCTTGTTTGAAAATGGTGGGTGAAGAAAACTGAGTTAAAAGTACTCATCCTACACACGCCTCTCTGGGTGGGGAGGAACAGCCAGAACATGTGTGACCATATGCGAGTCTGTTTAGATTGCACTCAAGCACAAGTTGATCATAATCATCCTAAATAGCTATATAACCTTTATCAAGTAAGCTATATCACTTTAAATTTAGATTTAAGACACCTGAGTGGATTAACCCATGGGACATACACACTTTAAGCTGGCAGTCAAAAGCAAACCAATATCATTTTAGTGAGCAAAACGAGTAGTATAATGTTCCACTAATACTTTTCTCAGTCTCGTTTTTTTTAGTAATCCATTTAGCCTTTCTCTTTTAATTTAGACCAGGCTTTATTAGAGTCCTAGACCAAGTTAGGCTTCAAACAGGTGGCAGTATTGAGCTCTCAATTAGTAATTGATTCAGTTTCGCAAAACTCTAGACTTTTACACTGTTAAAAGAAAAACATTTTAAAAAATGCAGGAACTGCTAGAAAATCACCATAAACCAACGTTGGCAATGTTTCAGTTATTACAGGATAGCATATTGGCGCCTGTTTTTTTATAACCCACAACCATTATATACCATCAAGTAATATAACATTAATGAAACATTTTGCTTGAACAACCACATGATGAAGCGTAAGTGGCTGCCCATGAAACATGGCCAATACTCATGTGTAGACACCATGCAGGACACACAAAGACAAACTGCCATCAGAGTAACACAAGACATTAATAGAATGCAGTAAACATTAACCCAATAACATACTGTAAATGTCTCTAATGTGCATTATTAATAAGAAAAATGAACCAAAACTAAATTGCTTTTATAAAATTCAATATGTGATGTGTCATGCAGAGACTTCTGGAAATGTCCTACAATTTTTCATTTTATACAGTAATTCAGTTTTTACTTGCAAAAAAAACATGTTAATAGTGTTTTAAAAGGTTTTTTTCCTTTCAGTAAAAAAAATCTATTTTTACAGTGTACTAAAAACAATATAAGACCCACTCTGTGAAATCATGATACATTTTAAACAAGTTCAGTAAGCATGTGTGCAAAGTATGGTCTGAAAACAACACACGTAGACAGGATTTTCAACACACAACTTCAGTCAATGTCATTTTCAGCTTTTCTGAGCAATTCTGAGCATTCACTAATAGTAGTTTGCAGTATGCTGTTATATAGTGCAGTGGCATTATTTAAAAAAAAGATCTCCTTAGAGCTACCCCTCTACATTCTGCTTCTCTTTTACTATTTCTACACTCCAGCTGAGGGTCTAGGTTTTACTTATAAAGCAGAAACACATTTTATTCAGCATTACACCAATGAATTAAGATGATGCGAAGCATTGTGTGTGCTAGGTTAATGCGTGGCTGCAGCTAGCCTAGCATAGCACTGCCTCAAACGAGCGTGTACAGATTGTTGGCCACTCCACTCCACTGCACTGACACACTTTTAACCCACAAATCTGCGTCATGCCATAACCACCATATGAAATTTATAAAAGAGATATTTTAGTTGTGGAACACTGGTTTATGTCAACTTCAATAAAACATGTTAGTGAATATGGATGTGAAATCTTGGACCAAACTATTAGGTTTATTTTTTTATTTTTTTTATTTCTTTGCTTATTAGCAGCCAAGGTCACCATGAGCTGAAATCAATGGCAGCCTACGTTACGCTATTGACTTGTCTGTCTAGCTTGTGCCAAAACTGAGTTCAATCCAGCCCCCTGAACAACCCAAATTTACGCACAGATTATCAGATACTGAGAAAGAAATAAGCAATCATTTTGGATACTATCTCTAAAGGTTTTAGTTTAATGTCCCCATTTTAAATGTTGAACAATAATAAGAAAAAATGAGTGCGAAGGATGTTTTTATTTTTATTACAGCTTCCTTAAAGCTACATACCTTCACTTTTATAGCTAAATAAATATACCCAAAACAGCATAATTAGTTTTGAGCTCTCTATAAAAAAAATCTCCAATCATATAACCACAAAAAAGCAACCTACAATCCTAATATTCTCAGATATTGGTCTCTGAGGCAGAATCTGTCGCACTGGATTCCAAATTTATCCAGGCCAAGAGTAGCCCATGCCAAAAGCAGGCCATCCTCTGAAGAGCGAAATCATAACGCATCCGATCATGCAAAGACCAAGTGTAATGACCTTTAGGACATATTTGAGTAAGGTCATATAGGTAACTTTGAGTGAGCAGCAAATGTATGTTAGCAGGTGTACATGTATATTACCTAGTTTCATGAAACTTCATGAAAGTTACTGTAAACACACAGTGCAGTTAATAAATAATAAATAAATAATGTTTTAAGTCAATTAAGCAACAGCGGTAGTTTTGAGCTCTGTAGTCAGGTTTTTTTTTTTATATTTGGAAAATGTTTTTATCCAAAGCAACTTACAAACAACTTACGTTACAATCAAGGTACACATTTTTTTAATATATTTTCTCTGGAAATCAAACCCATGACACTGGCTTGCTAATTTCCATGCTCTGATAAAGGTGCAGTAAGACATCTTGGAAAAGGCTAACTTTAGCCTGATAGCACTGAAAGCGAACATCCCACCTTCCCTGCAAATTGCTGTCCAAAGGCACATCTCCTTACCGGTGAGAAAACTTTATAGTACAGTTAGTAACAGTACTACAATACCAGAAATGAAGGGTAGGTTACTGATGTTTGCCTGCCATTCTCACTTTGTCTGCACGGTGTACATGATGCACCGATGACGGATCCTGTCTGCGCTACAGAGGTATGGAAATACTTGACAGGCAGGTAGAATCATCATGTTCAGATGAACATTTCTTGGTCCTATGCCTTCCACAGAATACATAAATTGATATAAATAAATTTAGACGACTTAATTATTGTCCAATTGTAAAGAGTCCTTCTTGTGGCATCTTTTTACATTATTTAATGATTCTTTTTTAAGCTGTGTACTTTTTTGGCCTTTTTTTAGAAAACAAAAAGGGTTTTATCTACACAAGTCTATGGAATGCAAAACCTTTAACGCTCAATATCTCAAAACTGCTCAGAATGCAGAAAGAACTTTATAATTCTAAGGTGACGACCAGGCTGTTTTGGGCCACATTGACCCAGTAGTAGGAAAAGCCAGTACTATGGAACTCAATTGTGAACAAAAACAGCCTGGTTACAAACTTTTTCTTACTTTTTCTAATCTATTTTACAATCTTTGTGTTTGGCAGAACAAAGAAATTCCTACAGTTTTGGAACTACTTGAGGGTAGTGAACTATTGCTATTTTGGGTGAACTATTGCTTTACGATTTGAGTTTGATGGAATAAAACATGGCTGCAAAAAGAATGCAGTACAATATAATAATAAAAATAATTAATGTGAAAATCAATGTATTGACAAGTCTGATAAGTATATGCCAATATATAAGTATTAGCGTTGACAATATTTTTTCTGGGTCCCTAGATTGACCAATTAATACTATCACTTAACTATTCTATTTTATCTGTTTTGGTCAAATGTTTTTTTGCATATTTAAAAAAAATGTCCTTGCTATGTGCACTGTGCTAAACTAACTGAGACTCTTGTTTGTCTGTTTGCTTCTACTCTGTAAGTTGCTTTGGATAAAAGCATCGCTAAATGACTAAATGTACATGTCATTTTTTTTGTTTGAAAGCTATTTTTATTTTGACAACATGTAAGGCTTTTCCTTTGACAAAGATGACAATGAGTCATCAATGAGACAACCTGAGTTCACAGAGATCTTCTTCCCAATCTTCAGTGATTTACAAATTAGACATAAAAACAATAATAAAGTTACAATTAAATGAAAAACATATTACAGTGAGACAACTTTTCTATTATTAGCAATAACAATAAAACAGTCAGTCAAATGTATAGTAGCAATGAAGTTGTTTAAAAAAAGCTGAAAGCTGATTATTTAAAAGTTTAAGCTGAACTTAAATAAACCGGATTTCTAATACAATCTCACATTTTTAAATCTCATCGTATCTATGGTATAGTTTGATGAAACTGGACAAACTTTAAAGCCCTTTCACTGCTGTCACTTTAAGAGCTGCCCGGATCCAGTATACTGTTACATGTTTGTATTTTTCTCAGCTGTTTGCTTTCACTCAAGACCTAAATTACAGTGTTTATGAGGATAGTTGCAAATACAGGTATTTTTACTACCATGCTCTATGAGCACCATCTTCACGTGCGCTTGCCTCTCTGACAGCATTCAGAAACAGGCTCTCATACAGCATGCGCAGGCTTTATAGCGAAATTAGTTCTCTTTTGCTGCTGATTGCATCTCAACAAATCACTTGTATTTAAACCGCAATGCTTAAAATCTCATGCAAATGACAAGTTTTCGTGACCACATAGTTACAGCAACATCAAGTGAGTGTGTAACCTCCATAGAGACAATAGTAGAAAACCTCTACCGATTCCTAGCGGTATGGCTACACTTCTTTTTCCAGAAAGCTGCACTGCTTTTAAAGTACACTTCACCGCATATAAGCACTGATGGACAAGTTCGCCACATGCACAGTGGACTTTCGGTCTTAAGATTCACCTGGTGACTGCGCTGTTGTACGTGCGCCATGCATGCAGACAGAAAAATTGGGCTGCACATTTAGGGTGTCTGAGAAATGCATACTTAGGCCTAAGGTCGCTCAACAACAGTTTTGTCTTCTGGAAACCCAGCGAATCAATCTACAGGAAAAGGAACACATAGCTCTTTTATACTAAACTTTAAACTATAAGTAAAACAATCTTTTATTTCCTCAGTCCAGTAGGCCCTGACTCTCAACAGCATAGCGGTCCAAGCTATAACCGAATACAGAGGAAGGGGGGTAGAGCATAGGGTGGTCCCCTCAGACTAGGCCCAGACTCTCTGCTGACCCACTTCCAACTGAAGACAAGAAGCGCAGTCGTGTACTCTGTAGCCAACACTACTACGAGCACATTTACTGAATACAGAAGTAATGAAGAAGCAGCCACACCATACCTAAAAGGTTTTTGTCATAACCTTCCGGCCTGGTGCAAAATGGAGACCAGCGTTCTTTACTACTCAACGGAAAGGTCAAATATGGCTATATAGGACAGACTGTAAACGAACGCCTCTTCAAATGGGGGTCAATGCAGAATCTTCACTCCATGCAGTATGTTAGCTTGCAGTCCTACTTCTGTGGCCTGATCGCTCACCATTCGTCCATCCCTCCCTCTCTCATGCTCTCATTCTCTTCTCAATCATCTCATGCAAATCCTGCATACAGTCCCACTAGTGATGTCAGCATCTGGGATGTCCAGAACTGGGCTGGATATTTTTAGCCTGGTGCAACGAGTAATAGTACGTGTAGAAGAGAGAAAGAAAGAAAAAATAGAACGACCGAGCGAATCTATGTTGTGAAGATATAATGAGATGGTCTATATTAAAGTAGGTGTGTGTTTGTTTATCAGAACAGGGGAAGATAGAAGCACTATGTGAGGACTAGTGCACAGCACACACATCTTTCACACATGCATATGCGAATTTTTAATGCAAAAGATCCCAAAGGCTTAACTGAGTTTCTCATAGTGGCTGTATGATTTCTACAAATCTATCAGCTGACTGTAGGCGGAGACCGGCGAATTATTCGAGCACAGCCTCTTCTATCTCTCTCTTTCTCCTCTACGCACATTACTACAGAGGCCAGGCTATTACTGCACCAGCATGGCCTCGTTTCTCTCCCACGCCTAAATCAGGGACTCTGTCACAGCTGGGCCAGTGTGTACGTGCGAGTATGTGTAGTTACTTTGTGCCACTAAAATCAAGTCCAGAACAGTTCGGTGGAAAACAGGCAAGCAAGATGATACCCTTAATCAACACGAAATCAACTGATGCTATTTATTATCTTACCGCACATTGATTTATATGTACAAGTTATTCAGAACAGGAAAATGCTATTGGGTTGTATTATATTGTATCAAAATGTAGTGAAGTTTAAATTATTTTCCTCTTCTGCTTACATTACTTGCTTCACATTGATTTTAAGTATAATATAATATAACATATTTTAGAAGTTCTTTTGAGTGCAGGATTCAGCAAAGTGTTCCACAGACATATACAATAACTATGATATACACTACCATTCCACACTTGTCAGTAAGATCTTTCTGTCAATCAAAATACAATAAATATGGTTACAAGAAAATATTTCATGTAACTGCTCCTCTTTATCAAAAAACCTGAAAAACAGCTGGCTTCACTTGTAGTATCAGCAGGCCCCTGAGGTTAGTCAAGGATAGGTCTGTATACTATGATTAGCCTCTGCTAACAAGCAATGATAGCATAACTTTAAGGCCAATCTTGACACCTATTGCAGGTGGGAACACAGTAAAGCTGGTTGTTAAAATGATGCGATCCTGAAAAGAAAGCAAGGCAATAAAGGCGTTTTTGCTGCACTGATATTCATGCTGCAGTTATCTGAGCTTTATTACAAAGTATGTTGTCCTCCAATGAAGTCATCTACTCAATTGTTGATAATAAAAATATATTTAGTATATACAAAGTATGACATGCTACTGTAGTTGTGTTAGCAGAGTAAAAGAGGTTTAACAGCTATGACAAAGGGCAGATTTTTAGCAAATAAGGGCTTAAACTCACAAAATAAGCATAATGGAAAAACATCATGCATCAGATATCCAGCTCCACACAAATGGATTTTCTCATGTAGTAAACTTGCTTTGGTACCAGGCTGGTATAGAACTGCACTTGCAACAAAAGAGCTTACATTAAAGTCTTATAGAAATTAGCTACATATTTATGACTACTACAGAAAGTGCATTTTATCTGTTTACGTTTAATGTTTGCTTTTGCTATCAGTTGCATTAACCTTTTATTTTCACTCACAAGACAATTTCCAAATTACAGCAATTACAAGTAAAATATGCAAGTACAATAAGCAGTGTAAAAAAACGTTGCCAGATTCAAGATCATACGTTTCAGATGCAAAAAAAAACTATTCTGCAGAAACTCAGCACTATTTCCAGTGAGTTTTGGCTGTAAATTTAGATCTGCTTTCTCAAGCACATCTTTTTTACGTAAAAGAGCAGCTCAAACATTCTCTGAAACATCTCATTTTTTTGTTTAAACATTTTCCTTTAAAGAAAAGATGAACAGATGGCAAAACGTCACCTAGCTGTAAAAGCTGAAAAGGAATTTCTACGTTAAAAAAGTGAAACCTGAAAAAAAAGTGACAATTCAAGCTGGGGCATTTTTGTCTGGCTTGAGGTACAGTCAATTTAAACTTGTTTGGTGAACTCTAGCCTATTTTGGGCCACATTCCATAGGGTAAAAAAACAGGGTCTGATGCTTGGGGACATCAACTTTTTTAGCATATGGTCAAAGAAAGGAGGTACTTTACATTCTCAAAATGATTGTGATTGTCATCCTTAAACATTTAAACAAAAAAGACCAGTTTACTTTGCATCAAAGTGTTCTAACTAAAAACTAAAAAGACTTAATTTGCGTGATTAGCAATAAATAAAATAAAAATGTATTTATCAAATCACTATGAATGGGTAATAAGTGCACAGAGCTTGCTTAGTACACTCAGTAAAGGTTAGCTGATTTAGGCTAAAATGTTAAGGATTAACTTTATTTCCCTTTATTAGTTTGATCATCAATTTTCGCAGTAGTTCAGGTAAATGGATTAAATTCTTTATTTAATACGATATTCTGATTATCAATTCGACAGATGCCAAAATTTTTGGATAAAGCCAAGAAGGTCAAGACCTTTAGGATGGATTAGGCTTGATTCATGTAACATTATAGGCCTATTTTATTGAAGAAATGGAATAATTCTTACAGCAAAACATTTCTGAGTGTTACCTGATATGCTTAAATCTAAGAGAACAGATCTTTCACAGTCTCTGTTCTAACTCTGCACCCAATTCGTCACACCTTATGAACAAACGCAGCTGCAGAAACATAAAAGCAGATACATTGCACAAAACTAAAAGGACTGGCAACTTTCTTTACCCCAAACACAGTTTAAAAATGTGATTTAAACACTGAGGTGGTGTCACCTTGCCATTTCACTATTGAGCTCCTCTACAGGCCTGACCAGTTCTCTAGCTATATATTATGGACAATAACAGAGGACTCACAACCAAAATGGAGAAAAGCAGCCATGAAACCTGAGGCCATCTCACAATCTCTGTACAACTGGGAAATCAGCTGCCAGAATGGTTATTCATGATGCTCCAAACTTAATACTGTAAAACCATTGTTGGGACCAAAATGGTGGATGCATGATACTTGATTTCATCCTCTGCTTTGCTTGTGATGATGCGACTGCTTCACCACTACAGCATGCTTCAAAAGCCCCTGCCTATCAGCACATCTAGCACAGCAACCTCACATTGCCATTCAAACGATCATGGAGAACGACAGGTACTAGGCTAACAAACATTTACGGTAGGGTTCCTCAAATCCGGTCCAGAAGGGCCACTGCCACTGCAGAGTTTAGATCCAACCCAAATCAGAGACACCTATGCAAGCTAATCGAGGTCTTCAGAGTTACTAGAAAATGACAGGCATGTGAGATAGGTTTGAGCTAAACTCTGCAGTGGTCCAGATTTGTGGAAACCTAATCTACGGCCTCTGGTCCAAGGTGAAACAGAGGTCCTGGGGGACCCACCTGGTGTCATGTAGCCCCGCGGAGAAGGGGAGATGTGGGTCGGAGGAGGGGGTGGTGGAAAGTGCTTATGGTGGTGGTAGTCCTTCTCACTGCGAGAGCGGATGCGCTCCAAAGCCCGCTCCGGTAGATCCGAGCTGGGCCAGGCCCGCCTGAGGTTGGTGCTGCGGGTCTTCTTCATGCCGGCAGGTTACCCGTGGAGGGGGAAGGGGAGAGAGGGAAAGGGGGTAAGGGGAGGGAGGGGGTGGGGAGTAACCTGAGGTTCAGTCCTTCCCCCACATTGGCAGGGGACACCCCAGTCCAGGTATCAGGCCAGAGTCATGGTAAGGGCGCTCTCGCACATGCACACGTGCGTACGCATATACACACATACGCGCACGTACGCACGCGAACCGGGGGTGACACGTGGCGGCGCAGGCGGGCGTGCTCAGTGACGGGCAGGCTGGCTGGAGGTGGGCGTGGGAGCGCTGGGCTGGGCTGTCCTTTGAGGCATCACCCTTGGCTGGAACAAATCCCGCCGACCCCCTGCCAAACATCCGGATTCATGTGCCACGAAGGGCACATTACGTCGCCAGGCACTGCGGGGATGGGAGAAGAGGGGGACGGCGGGGTGGGAATGGGGCGAGAAGAGCGAGTAGCAGCGCGAAGACGATTCCGGACAGTGCGTGCGTACCGACAAACACACATATGAGTTTAAGCAAGGTGCATTGCGATGAAAGGATGGAGCGGTGAAGGAGTGGAGGGAGGGAGGATAGGGTATTGTGGAGGGAGAGAGGGAGGGAGGGAGAGAAAGAGAGAGAGAGAGAGAGAGAGGCCTGCCTGTCCAACAATAGCCCAATTCAGCACGGCGGCGGCAGCCCCTCGGACAAGTCCGCTGAAAAACAAAAGGCCTGCCAGGGAAAGAGAAAACGCAAAGGGGGAGGGAAAAAAAAGAAGAAAAGAGAGAACGGCCTCTGAGGTGACCTCGAAGCTTTGGTGATCTCAGTCCGCAGACAAGCCCGTGTCAGCCTCCCTCCTCTCCAGCTCTGCCACTAGCCTCCGTCGAAAACGACGCCACGCACGAGGGGAGGGCAGAAAAACCGCGACAAGGGGGAAGGTGGAAAAATGGAAACTGCAGATGCGGAAGAAAGGTCCTCCTCTTTTGTTCCGTAATTCCACAGTGAAGGAGGACGGCGGCTGCGAGGCTACACGTTCATTCACGCGACTACATCTTGTCTCCGAGGCTCCCTCCTCTTTCAATGCTGATGCCGTCGCTGCTGCTGCTGCTGCTGCTAACACTGCTGCTGCCAGCACCTTATGAAAGGGGTGTGTGTGTGAGTGTATGTGTGAGTGAGGGGGGAGGCAGGAGAGCAGCAGAGCAAGCGATCGAGTGTGTGAGCGCGCGGCAGAGGCTGTACGTGAGCGTGCGTGTTTCGGAGTGCGACTGAGAGCGGGGTTAGCGTGGATGAAAAAAAACGAGAACGGGAAATAATAGCAGCGTTTGTAAAGGAAATTAAAGAAGGAATAAAAATATGTGCAGACCGTAGCAGTTGTCCTAAGAATAACATGCAATAATAAAATTTTAAAAACAAGTGCGTATCTTCTCCATCTTTCCCATGACCTGCTTCTGTGTTAATTGTACAAGAGAATTTGTCCTGTTAAACACTCTTTTTTTATATAATAAGCAAATTCAAGGCCAAAGCACAGTAATTACAGACAAGAGAAAAATGTGTATTGTTTTCATTTGTGACTGAATAAATAATCGTATCCACTGCTTTCATCAGTACACATTTTATTTAATCGCTGTAATGACATGCTGTCTGAGATGCGTACAACTTATGCTCTTCTGTGAACACAAATAGAGATTTTCAGAAAAAAAAATTGTAATAAAAAAATGTATTAACATATAAAAAAAGAGATACATTTCTCATGTCCATGTGTTTGCAGAGATTCGGTTCATTTTCAATGCGCTCTACATAACTAGGACCGAGACAGCAGAAACAGGGGGGCTGCAATTAACCGAATGCATTTGTCATGGGCATCTTGTCAGTAAAGCCGGTTCTGTAATCAGCAGTAAATCACCATCACCTGCTTTCAGATGGAGCACCATTTACTACACAGAGCCATAGTTCACTGACAAGATACACACATGACGACATAATCGTGCGTTTGTGAAATTGAAGAAATCTTTTGGGTGAACTTTGGCTCTGGGTGGTAAATGATGCTCAGTCTGAAAGCACGTGAAAATACCACATTTAATTACATGTTTGTACTCCAAACTGGCTTAACATCAGTTGAATGTGTTTAAAATAAATCCTTCCGTGAGATGATGTGGCTTCTTACGCAGAATAAAGCATGCAATATTTCATAGTATTCTAAGCAGTGATAAACGCTATGTCAATTAGCTCATTATTAGTGCTTTATTGTATACTTTATTATAATGAAAGTTATAATAAGACAAAATCTAAATTGTATTGTCATAGTCGTTTGTTTATTAGTAACGTTAAATCAATAAAAGCTGTTCATCTCTGGTTTATACAGCTACCGCTATCCACCTTTTTCTTGACGTACATTTTATGGGTACAGCTTCCGGTCTTATCCGCGACCAGCTATTTTTAGCTGTACAAAACACTTTGTTTCGCTGCTTGATATTGAAAATCGGTGTGTCTTATGTTATTTTTATGTATTATCTTAATTATGAACACACTGGTTTGTAGTGCTAACAGTTTCACAGTTTCTCCCCGTTATTTACCTATAGCATCTAACAAACCTAAAGCCTCACCCATAAGCTAATAAACAAATGTAGACCCTTACCAGATAGAAGCGATGTAATTATTCTTACGTATGACCAAAAAAGTATTTTTAGGGATCGCTCTGGCATCTCCATGTTAACTGTCAAGCACAGTACCATTTTACACTCTACACAAGCACTTGAAAATGCACACATTTACTCTAGAAATTATAGCCTAATATAGTGTGTCCTCCTCATTTTAAGATGCCGTCTAAAGGTGGCTGACACATGACCAGAGTGTGAATAGTGTATTTTTACATTTATACATACAAATTGTACCTGAATGAAGAGGACTTACGATAGCGGCAGGCACTATGTCTGGGAGATGTAGTTTTTTTGTTGATTTAAACCAAGACGAGGAGGAGGAAGAGGAGGAGGAGGAGGTTAGAGGCCAACTAGGCATGACAAAACACCAATGCCTTCCCTTCAAGTTGCTCCCACCCCCTCTGCAATTAAAATGAGAGTGAATGTGACCACAACACAAACTCCCTGCAAGAAGGCGTTACAGAGGCTAAAGGCTAACAACAAGCAAGAGGGGGTGTGACACAACATGCTGTGAACATGACCCCTGTGAGTCAGCTTTGAAAGTTGGAGAAACTCATTTTCCAGTAGAAAGAAAAATTAAGAGTAGAAAGCAAAACGCTGTGTCTTCAACAAATGTAACAGGAGCTGCATCTCCTATGTTTCAGCATATTAGCTTTAATTTGATTTTGTCTGTTTTTTTGAAACATCAGTTATTTAACTCTTTAAACATATTCCCTTATATTTACTTCATAAATCAGTTATGTTTGTCCCAGCCCATACATACCCACTGTATAAGTCACAAACACAGTATATGTGCTTTGTTGTAGTAAAATGTAAAGACACAATAAATGGAAAAACGTTCAGGCCTTATGTCCTAATAAATCCCATAATACTCTCTTTAAAATAAAGGTGCTTCAAAAGGTTGTTGAGAGCAACGTAATCGAAGAATCATTTTTGGTTCCACAAAGAACCATTCAGTCAAAGGTTCTTAAAAAAAATCTAAAGAACCTTCTTTCGCCACCAAGATCACTTTGTCAAACAGAGCTTCTTCAGATGTTAGAGGTTCTTTATGGGACCATTTAAACAAAAAAGCTTCTTATTTCATCACAAAGCACCATTATTTTTAAGAGCATGGTTGATACAATAAATATGCAGTGGAAATGTTTGCATTCTGCAATGGCTAAAATTGTGCGTATGATAAGTGCCACAAACAAAAATCAGTTAACAGTGTACAGACGCACATATTTAAGTACAGATAGTGGCTCATGTTTCTAATGACAAATGATCAGTTTTGTTCATTCTGTAATGAGTATAATCCTAACATACCCTCTAGTGGTACAATAGTGCTACTATGAGACAGTTACAATACATGGAACAACTTACAAGACAGTTAACTCCAAATGTACAAACATGACAAGTATTGCTAGTGAGATTGCTTATGTATTTTGTTAACCAACACTGTTCAGAAAGATGTTTTTATGTTTTTGAAAGGTGTCTCTAATGCGCACAATGGCTGTATTTTTAAGTAAGAACAGAGTAAAAACGGAAATCTAATTTAAAATGACTGTTTTCTATTTTTTAAATGTATTTCATTCCTGTGATGACACATTATGATTAAGAAATAGCATGCCCATATGCTGTTTAAAAAAAACATTTCTTCTAACTATCAACTTAGTCCTCACTATGTTATGCTGCTTCATTTTTTTTTTTTACGGAAACAGGATTGGATGAAAAGAAAAATTCAAAAGAACAGCATGTATTTGAATCTGTGAGAGCAAATCTAAATACTGTGACCAGACGGTTCAGTTCAAGTACATTTGAGGAGAGAGGCCTTGTGCTGTAACCTCTTCCTCACACCGTCCTATCGCTGCCTGCCTGCTCATCAGCTGAAATCACTAACTATTCTGCTTGGCTGCGGATTGGAGGACCGGAGATTGGATTAGAGAGAGAGGGTGAAGAAAAAAAAAAGAGTAAAGTTAGATGGGAGGGGGAAAGGCAAAGGCTGCTCTGGTTCATTCATACAAAAAGGAAGGGGGGAAAAACACCAGCCATCTTATTTCTGAGCCGCAACAGCAGCCGTAACCATGGCGACGTTGCTTGATGAGCTCATAGGCTCTGCAGTAGGACATCTCTAAAAAGGTGAATGGTGGAGATGCCACTGAAAATGTGGAGAGGGGATAAGGAGGATTGCTACGCTTTTTAGGAGGATTTTATATTATGGAATAATAATGATAAATGACATTAATATTATTTTACTACTGTCTGTCTATCTATCTATTTGTCCTAAAAATGTATATGCACGCACAACACACAAACACACTCATCTATTGATTATATGTTTTGCTTTTATTCATACAAGCAAGCTTTGTAATAAATCAAAGCTACATTTATCCATATACGGCATTTATATAGTTACAATGGTTGCACCGCAAACTCATTAAAGGTTCATGAAACCCCACACTACTTTTTCGACAGAGAGGTTAGTGTTGAACATCACAGAAGACAATGCTACCATCTGACCATTTTAACTGTCGGAGAAAACTGGTGAATTCGTGGTGAAAATCTACGCTTTGGTGATGTCACAATTTGTGACGTGGCAATGAACATCGATAACGCGTCAGTGTCTATTAAATCATTCATGAGACTGCATGTTCTTATCCTATAAGGAGACGCTTCGCTTAATTATTCAAAACAGCATATGTTGATTTGCTCAGAGCTCTGGATTTGCTGTGACAGACACGCTAAAGACTGTTGAGATCGCGTACATTAAGAGAGAGCAATGCTCATGGATCGGAGGAAAGTCTTTGTTTTTGCTCGTTTTTACCATAGACATATATAGACATATACATACATATATAAACACTGTATCACCACGCCCACTTTTTAAGCATTTTTTGAGAGCTAACCAGTGCTGAAAGAGGGGGTTTCGTGACACTTTAAAGCAATTATTAATAATTCAGTTTATTTTAAACATTTACTTTAATTATTTTTATATATATTTAATTCTGTTTGATATATTTTATATGTATATAATGCCAGACAACACTTCATAATTTACTTTATAACACCAAAAGGATGGATACTCCATGATAAAATGATACTCCATGCCTCTAGATGGCAGCAAGGCATCAAATAGAGTAAATGTTCTTTGAAGAGTGCCACTTGTTGTTGGTCAATAAAAAAGCCTTGCATGAACAACCGAGTTAGAGTCCACATAAATTCACATGAAATCAGATTTTTGGATCAATCCTTCAAAAAAAATGGCAAAAGTTTTTTCATCTTGTAACAAAAGCAGAACTCTTATATGGAGATACACACACATAGTGTTATAAATATACTTTTTAAAAATGGTTTATTTTTTTCATTAATATTATTCATATGAATGTGATATCGTATTTAATATTGTTTTAATATTGTCTGCCTGGTCTTAAAACATTCTGTAGACTCCATGTCTAAAAATAAGTCACAAACCCATTTCACCCTCACAATATTTAGAGAACCACACAAACAAAACTTACAAAATTACAAATAAATACTTACAAATAATGTTACAAATATTTGCATCTCAATTTTCAAATATTCAAGTAAAATGTTTATATGTTTTTATTTTGTGCAACTAATGCACAACCTATATGAACAAAAAATATGCAGTCAAGCGACCCAGAAGTGAAGTGAAGAATTAATTTTTAATTTTTAATTAAATTTTTATTCTTTAATCTTAAGATAAATTTTAAATCTTAATTTTTACATTTTAGACTGACAAGCTACAAAATAAGTTGCAATTTTTTTCTTTAATGTCATTAATGAATCATTTTTTATCTTACAAGCTTACAAATTGCTTGAAAGTCAACTAAAAAAGTAGTTTCTAGATTTCAACACAACAGGACAGTTAAAGTCACATACATTTAGACAATTGAGAATGGTATAAAATTCCACAGCAGTATGAGAACATGTTATACTTTGAAAGTCTTCTCATGTAAATGAATGCTTGTTCTAAAATTATTCAAACAATTAATATACATTAATTACAATAAAACTGTCTTGTGTATGAAGCTATGCTGCATATTTCACTATATGGTAGGTCTGTTTAAAATGAAAGAACTGACCACAATAAATGAATTATAAATTAATTAAATAAATTATATATTAATATTTAAAATTCCACTATAGACAGACTTTTTTCTGAGTGACACTAGTACAGAGAAACAGAGCACAAATGTCATCGCACATTTTAATAGGCAATGAAATTACAAGCCTAGATTATAAATAAATATTGCATAAACTTGCATAAAAAGGGACCAGCTGTGATGGAGCTTTTTTTTAAATCTTCAACAGGGAGAAAAAGAAGGCTAACCAAAGGGGAATTTGAGGGTTTTGAAAAAAATGCTTTGTTTTATGTATAGATGTAACAAGCCCTACTAAGAGTGGATACTAAAAGTAAAGCTAAAACAACCCTTCAGATTTAACATAGTAAATTATACCGTCTAGCGCTAATTAAGAGAAACTTCTCCAAAACTATTACAAATACTTAATAATCAGATACTAAAGCTAAGCAGATCTTTATCCATCTTTTACATCATTCTCCATGATTGTTTCATATGAAAGGAAGCTAATAATGACGAAAAAAGTCTGTTAGAATCAAGAGTTATTAGTTATTTCTTCAGGACAGTGCAGTGGGAAAACATAGCCTCGTGTGAAAAGCCCATTTACTCACAACACAAATCATGACAAATATGAGAGCTGGAAGGTCTGTAATCTATATTTTCACAGGCAGTAAAGAAAAGAGAGTTAATTGAACACTCACACAGCCAGCACATCACCAATGGTAAAAAAAAAAAAAAATCTTATTTCAGTGTTTGCACACAGCACATGCTTAATATCAGTTTAAACAGCTGGAGCCCCAGATCAGTGAGCAAAAATCATGTTTAATACAGAATAAAAATCAACACACACATTTTTTCATCAGCTGTTATATTTGGTATTTGCTATAAGAGCATGAACATTCCTGATAAACCATCAATAATCAGTCCACTCGCACCATCTGAAGAAATCATTACTGTGTGCATAACTTCTAAACATCTAGTTCAAAGCACACATACCAAGTTCTTCAAAATGTGCATTTGTCAGTCGTGTCACTTTCAAGTGGTTTTGAAAAACCTCCGAAGAGTTTCAAACAAACATATTTCAAGTATGTAAGGTAGTGAGGTTTTCATAGAACAATGCCATGTGTAAATATATTTTTTAAGATAAAAACTATGTGCTATTCATTTTGTGGGCAAAACAATAAAGTAGTAGGCTCAAGCAGTTTGTTTGTTTTGTTTCTAAAAGTAATAAAATATGATTTAAAAACTACTTATCTTCAATATGTTTTCAGGATCAGAAATCTAATATTTTAAATATATTTCAATAAAGGAAATGTCACTGACAATCCATCCAAATACATGCACTAACACTGTGATCAAGTCTGCTCGAAAAATTGTCTTTGAAGCAGTGATAATTTAGAAAATATATATTTTTGTACACCACTTCATTAAAGTCTTAAAACTTTCCATGAATCATAGGAACAGCCTGACAGAAGAGTTGCTGACTATTCTTTATCACAGTAATTTCCCCTTTCAAAGCACTCTACAAATGTCAGAATAACATTTCAAGTGGGAACATGCCAGGTTGTGGGATCTCTACAGCCTGTCCTTCATTTAAGACTACAGGTTTGACAATGGAATAGCTGTAAAATGCCTTTTACTGGTGAACCCAAATTCATTAAAAACAAACAAACAAACAAACAAAAAAGTCAAGAAGGTGGCATTCAAAAGAAAGACATCTCAATCATGAATGCGCTAAAACAAACTATCAAAGCACTAGAACATTTATTACGTTCTGGCTGTGCACCTAAAGCCAGACGGAGCAAACAAATGAATTGAGACAGATTTGAGCAGAAAGCTCTCAGTCTCTTGCGAGTCCACATACACAGAGGACTGATAAGAGCGTGCGAGAATGGCAGTTAGTGAGACAACGCTCAGCAAGGCTCTACCGAGGCGACACATGAGTGAAGCCGGCGAGGGAGAAGGTGAAGAGTGCAGGTTAGGCTCCAGGCTAAAGGAGAGGGCTGCTCCGCAACAGATCACAGAGATCACTCACAGATCTCCTTACAGGCCAAAGATCAAAGCCACAGCTGGGCTTTCAACCGCAAAATTAATCTGTATATTTGCCCAAAGTGGAAGCTCAGATATGGACTGTCAGGCTAAAGTATAGAGTTAATGAGTGAATTCAGGACTCCAAAAATACTGTTTGTTTGGCTTTTTTAGGATGACGCATGTTTCACGGCACAAATTCATGCTGTTAAATGTTGTCAATATCAGATTGTCAATACAACAGCTGGATAAAAGGAGTAAGAGGCGGAATTAAATTATTTACTCTAATGTGATTTGCAGTGTGACATATAATTGGAATTAAATCAAATGAAATTTAAATAAAGCAGTTTTCTCATGAAAGAGTGCCGAGAACAGCCCATTTTATTGTAGCAACCTCCTGTTTCCAGGCATGGAATGAATTAATCATGACTTTTGCTTTTGTGTGATGCTGCAGTAACTGCACTATGCTCAAGACAATGGACAGCACAACATCAACTGACTGAATTTGTTGTGAACGTAAGTGACACTAATAGTCAGTAATAAGCAGGAGCACATCTGCACTTGCATCAGGTTTTGTGGGTGTTTTGTTTAAAAGCCCAGGCAGGAGCGGCAGATTTATAAAGAGGTGTTGAAAGTGAACCTGCACAGGCATCGGCGTCCCAAACACCACATCACCCAAATATGCAGTAAGACACCACAGAGAGCACAACTCAACATGACTTACAGCTGACCTCTCACACACAGACGTGCACAAAATGATTTACTCCCTGTGGATGATCAGGTGTTACCAGCACACCTGATGACACATCTAACAAACTTTAACCCCTAAAGCAAACGGGAGAACGAGGAGTAAGTGAAGGCACAGAGAAGGTCAAAAGGCACAATTTGATTATACATCATTTATAATGAAGTCATTACTCATCAAACTGTATTACAGTCCTTAAAAGCATCTAATAATCAGTTATGATACAGTAAAATACTAGTTTGAATTTTTGGGATCCTTTTTATGAACGTGCAGAGCTGGAGGTGCTACACAGCCAGGAACATTTAACTGTGTCTGGTGTCTGCCTTACACTGCAGTTGTTACCCTATAGAGGTCATTTAACCAATTGATTTAACCAATAAAATAAAGTTTTGTTTATATTAATTAAAGTGTTTAATTAAGTCTCCTGTCTTGTCAGCCTTGTGAGGAGCACATATCGTATGCACACATCACCAGAAACACATCTGGCATGTTTCGGCATGTAGGAATTTGTGAGGAAGCATGCAAGAGCCAATGAGCATTTAATATCACTGACGTAAAATCGTTGTTGTTTTGAGGCAAATGTAGAATATTTAAAAAGTGTGGAAACTGATGGTTACTTTTACTACTGAGGAAGGAAATGAGCATTGTTAAACAAAGACTTTCTAATTGCAGATAACAGATTTATTTGTAACACCTTAAAATAAAGTGTTACGAATATACCTGTAATCTGCAGTTAGAGAGCTTCAAAATAGTGTTTTTAAAATTTCAAATGGTGTGATCCTTCGAAATGGGCTGGACCCAAAAAGTAATAAAAAAACTAAATCAATTACATTTTCAATTATATTACAAAATCAGTTATAATTTCAAAACAAGTAAACAAGCCAGCTGCGTTTAATAATGCAAATTAAAAGCTTATTATTGTAAACGTATGACTGTAAGGTGGTGCACGTGTTTTAGATGCGGTCAGTATTGTGTGTTTTTCCTATGCAAATGTACATTTTTTGTGTAATACACGAGATGGCATTGACCTGTATGACCTCAATGAGTTTCTAGTTTCAGAACAAGCCATTTTGCAGCTTAGTTTTAAATTCTTAAACATTACAGCATATTGCCACTGTAATAAAGAGTTCATATTTTGTCTCAAAAGGAAAGCTGACTATGACTGAGCCAGACTGTCCACACATCCCTACATGATGCTGATTTGCTGATCCATTGGCTATTTCCCTTCATTCTCTACCGAACTCCTCCCTTTCCTCCAATTGAAGACAAGGCTTCTAGGGCTTGCCACAGAGTTCCCTTTCCTGTCGCCCAGCCTTCCTTCCCATCTGCGCCAAAGCAGACCTGCCACCGCAACGCATGTGTAAACACAACCTCCAGGGACTATCGCGGTCCTTGTACATTTCCGCCCCGTGACAAGCTGATCTATGCACAGCCATCCACATTCCACTAACACACTACCGGCAGACGATTAACACAGAACATGTTTAAAGAGGGATACTCACTTTTCAGCAAAATGAATACTATTTTGCAGACGCCTTGAGGAATCTCCTTAAGAGCGCGGTTACCAATCAGGCTCGAAGTGGTTTGCGTTTTGTGAAATCTAAAACTTCACGGTCTCTGGGCGACCTCCAAGTAATACAAAGACATGAGAGGTAGCCATCCCAATCTATCCAGAGCATAAATCTCCAGCCCAATTCATCCTGGCATCCAGAGGAAAATATGGGGTTTGAGTTACACACCTCGAATTTCTAATCATTTAGATAGAAATAAAAAGTGTTTTTCACACTTTGCAGAAGCTGTGCATATTTTGTTTATGCTGGAAAATCTACTAAATAGTTTTGTTTGCTACATATAAAAAAATTATAATTTAAAAAATCAAAATTTTTTAAGACGAAGCCAGACAAAAGCATTAAAAAGCAGTATCATCGGCTAGCTGCTATTCTCGTGAACACTTCACTATATCTCTCGTATCTTGCTATTTGACTGCATAAAAAAATTCTAAATATATTTCGACTTTGAGTGTGGAAACACCCAGGCAATTTACTTCAAAAGCTTTGATATAAGCTTGAGTCAAACTCCGTGTCTGCAATTAAGTTTTACCAGACAGTCTTCAAAGATTTGAGAAAAGGTTCCTTATTTAAGGTTGAGTTAATATCACCCTTAGCAGATAAAGCGCTGAACGCAAACAACCTCCCCGCCGCTCACACAAACAGGTATGAACTCAGCTTGACACTACTTGTTTGTCATGCTTATGATAATCACGCACCTTGGGGGCCTTTGCTATGTCAAGACATTTTTAGCACTAATAGAAACTTTTTTAGCTGTCTAGATGCAAAGTCTGGCAGGGGTGAAGTCTGGGTTATGCATCTAAAGAAACATATTCTTAACTTTTGGGTCTTCAAATTTGTTTTACTGCTCAGTAGGAAGAAAAAACTCAAGGACAGAATATCTATAATCCTGCCAACGTTTGGCTTCTTGAGATGCAGAATTTATAGTATCAGCAAGTAAGACTTTTTAACAGTCACAAAGGAAGTTATGAAGGAGTGAACGGGGGACATTTGTATATAAAGATGAGATGTAAAGGAAGGAGGGAAAAAAGCTTAATTTAAGAACTTAATGGTGCAGAACCATAATTAAGCAAAGACAAACAGATTCTAAAATCCCATTTAAATCATTGCATTCTAGTTTATATAATATGGGTACATAAAAAATAGGTACATAAATGTTTATGATAAACAAGCATAGGGTGACCGTATATCCTATTTTTCCCAGACATATCCTTGTCTTTTCTGAACTGCCTAAAATTCAGGATAGGATTTCTAAATTGCCTTTTTTATACAATCATGTCATAGCTGTCAAAGCAATGCAAACACACATAATGTATAAAGACTGTAGAGAACGTAACAACAGAGCCAAAAACTGCAGACATGTCCATGAAAAAGAGAACGTATTGCCATCCAGAAAGATGATCTGTTTAGGTTCTATAATGATTAAATGACCATTTCAAATATTCTTATAACAGAGCTTTATCATGCTGAGCAAAAATGAAGGCACTTGCGGTAAATTGTTACGGTCTCTCTATTTTGCTGTCCATCACTGATATAAGGAATGATAAGCAAATACAACAATAACAAAAACAGCTGCTTAGAATGTTCACATCAATTAAAGACACTACGTCGAAAAAATAATAAACCATAAATGATAAATGATTATTTATTAACAGTAATAGCAGCATGTGTTTCCATAAATGAGCTGATGCTAAAGCAGGTATTAATAGTTATTGCCTGTTTAATTCATTGTGTGTGTGTGTGTGTGTGTGTCTGTATATGCACACACACACACACAATACAGCAATACAATAATACAACACAAAACAATTAACTGACAAATTTAAGGGTTTTGTCAGCCATACAAAAAAATAAAAGAAATAAAACAACAAAATATATCCATATGGGTAGTTGATGTATAAATGTGTCTTATGGTGTGACAGCAAAAACCTTCAACAGTGAAGATTTTGAAACTTTTACACATCATAGGACACAATCCAATTGTATTTGTCAGTTACCCCTATACTGAACATTTCCTTTAAACTAATACAACAGTCTAAATCACAGCATTCAAAACTCAGAGATTCAAAAGAGTTCATCATTTGATGAGTTGTAGATCAGCCCATGTAAGGCAAAAAGCCTAAACTCAAATCAGCGAATACTAGACATATCACCACATTCCAAACCAAATCATACAGTGCCCGGCAGTGGAATGAGAAGAATTTCCCTTTGAGAGCCGGCAGGAATACGTACAGGTTTGTTTTATGTTTGCATTACGTGTGATCGGAGGCCTATTCCCTCACAGTCTCACACTTGAAAATATCCTTTGTTTCCACAGCCTTGAACACACGTACGAAGGTGTCAATACGACTACAGGTGGATAATAAAATGTTTTAAATGCAAACTACGGATACAAAATACTTTCACTTTCTTGATTAATGATATTTGAGACCTTTTCGGTACGGTGTTACATTATACAGATTATAAAAAAAAAACACTGCAATTGATAAAAATCAATGGTTTGGGATAGGAACTTTCCACGGAGATAAAGCTGCCTTTTTGCACAGCTTCATTTCTGTATGATGTATAATCCAGTGGAATGTTTTATCTTTCAACCTGTTTCTCCTTCAAGCAGACGTCAAGATTTATGGGAGCGTTAGAGCAAAGAAGGGCTGAACCCATCAGAACGGACGGTTTAAAAGTAACAGCAAGAGTGGCCTTGATTGTGTTGTTTTTACACGAAAATAATCCTCATAAAATGTGTTTCTGCATGATACTGGGACAGGGTTGGATTTAATGTATATCGGGGTCTTGACCTCAAATTTAAAAGCAGAATTTGAGGACTTCATAGAGCCTACAATAAATCTCACTGCAAATTCCTACTGTCCCGTTCATCTTTTTCCGTTCAAAATTTAAAAAGGGTGTTTTTACAGACCCGGTAGAATACATAAATCAACTAAGTCTGGTAAACTGGTATGTGGCATCTACAAAACGCGGCCAAAATATTTTAGAATAATAGAATATCGATATGCCATGCTATAACAGCTATTCAAATCTGTTGGAAGGCCATATGGTGTTTCTCAAAAGAAATTGTAACCAATAACGGCATAAACACAGCACTGTAACTAATATGAAGACCAAACAGTAGGCCATTAAAATAATATGAATATAAATAACAAGCTGCAAACCTCTCCAAAGTATGACACTTCAAAAAAAAAAAAAAAGTGCTTGTTCGCTCAAGGAACTTTGGGAATGCCACATTGCAATAAATTATAAAGTAATTACTCCAATCCTGACCCTAACACTTACCTCAAAGTATAAATAAAACAAACTTTTAGGCTGCTTCTTTTTACTTTTTCACTTTTTACAGTAAAATGCAGTTTCCCACATGCCAAGGCGACTTAGCCCTTTTAGTTCAACGTTTTTGCATTCTCACAGTGTGGAGAATTAATTCAAGTAGACGAACCTCACCTCACATGAACTTCGTGCTGAATTTTCAGCGGTCGTATTTTACACGTGCACCTTACCGGCGTCTTCAACACGAAGAAGGTTGGCGCGTTTCTCTCAAACCTCTGCACCCACACACACGTCTCCCCGGCACAAAATTCCTCGAAAAACAACTTGGCTTCCTCCTTCCCAGCAAGGTCTCCGCGTGATGCCACCTGCTCAGGCTTACCTATGCACTTGATCTCGAAGCCCCGCGGTGGTTTGAGGGCTCTCCGCGTCCATCCTTCCCTCAGGACCTCCAAATGATCCTCCTTGCCTTGAATGAGCAGAACGTGTTCATCTATCCAGCCCAAGAAGAAGGTCTCCGATATGGCGTCCGTGACTTTCTTATTCCAGAAGTGCTGCATGTTCTCCGCTTTGAAGTCGGCGAATATCTCGTAGCCGGTGTGATGGTGCTGAAGCTTCTCCGTGACCGCGGCCGCCTCCTCGGTGCTGACCCGCGACAGCACTATGGCCAGGGAGTGGGGCGCTATCTGCAGGAACTTCTCCATTCTCCCGCGCGTTTCACACACAGGCCACGGCGCGGATTGCGACCCTGTCCGATGCTCCGCGGCACTCACACGGTGTTTTATTGCGCACCTTATTGAATTTCCAAAACGAACACATTGCACCGTATTTCAGTTTATGTCCAGGAGCCGAAGCGCTGCGCCCGACGGCGGAGGGTCCACCGGCATGATATGCGAGAGAGACGCCAATGTCATTTATTCATCAAACAAACGCTTACAACGCCGCGTTCCGCACGGTGCGCCCATAGCCCGATGCCAGCAGTCCGGTGGGCAGTGTTAACCAGGCGCTGCGCTGCTGGGCAAAGCGGCTGAGCTGAATGATCAATGGGTCTGTCCGTATTAATAGATCTCAACCTGCCTCTTTCCACACCTCTCCCGCGACATCCTGCGCATAAGCGAGACGGACTCCTCCAGCACCGAGGAGGCCTCTTGAGCGGTGGCTTGATCGATCACTGCATTCATCGGTGATGTTCGCTGGCCGTACGGCGCAGGAGATGACTTCATCCCTTCTTATTCATGTCTTCATTTGGTGCACTCCGTGGTCGCCTCCCAGTCGGTCTCGTGCACTACGGGGCGTTCGGAGGAACCGCACGCTTTCTGGTGGCACACTCGCGACCGTTAACTCGTCTCGGAGGCGTCGGGCTCTGGTCCCTGACGCCTTGCGCGTTGCGCCTGGTGTCCGGTGCGGCGGCGGATTAGATTGGACGCGTCGACGGAGAGCGCGCGGATCACCAGATGTTTTCCTGACTCCACCTACAGGCGGCCTTCAAAACATCGCGAGTACAGTGCGAGCCTCGCAACAGGTGAACAGGGGGAGAGCAGAACGAGAGCTGGCGCTCGCAGATCAGCGCGATGCATTGCAACACTTTTCACGACAGGAAAATTGATACTGATAGAGGCGATGAAAGCTCAGTCTGTGTCTGCATGCTGTGTTTTTAATCTCATTTAACGGCCTGTTCCTTTGCCTTTAGTTTAGAACAACACCGCATTCAAGCGAGTATAGTTATAATATCTGGATTAAAATGAGCAAAGGCGTGTTTTTTAATCAGAATATTCCAAAGCAGCATTGTAAGCTATTGTACCTATAATCATTTTTATTTATTGGACTTTGATTTTGTCCACTTTTATGGCTGTTTATAAGTTATTAAGGTTTAATAATATCTTTGTTGAATATTTATATCCTTCAAGAAATGCACGTGCGTCTTAACTGCAAACAAAGGAGAAATCAAGAGAAATGCTTTTTTTTTTTTTTTTTTGGTTTTTAAAGCTATCAGGAGCAGCCTATTCATCAAATAATATCAAGAAATCAAGGTTAAATATATTTGTCCTCAACAGTGTAGATATTTTGTGCCAAATGCTGTTTAAAAAGTATGAAATGTATGATGTGGAATGTTTTTATGATTAAACATATATACGTGTGGTTTTAGAAATGCCCCAAACACTACTGTGGTGATGGGAATATTAATAAATAAACACATTGACATTAATTACAGTAGTTGACATTTTTATTTCGGGTACTTAAACGGGTACTTAAATTCTTAACATAGAGAACTGAAAGCAAACAAACAAAACACTGTGGAAGAGTATTTCTTCTACCTTTTGAGGTAGGGCAGTGTGAGATTGTGGATTGTTATCTGAAAAGAATTTGGCCTTGTTTGCATTTGTGTGAGCTTCTTTTCTCTAAGGCCTTGATCAAATAACTTCTACACAGAGAGCAAGGGCACCCAAGCTTCGGTGTCAGTTTTCGGTTCACGAGTTCCCAGGGTGTTTCCTCTTGTTTAGTGAACTGAGTATCGCTAGAAAGAACAAGACTGTTGTTTTAAAATACTGACCCAGGGTTGCAATTGTTTGGATATAAAGGCATTTCTTCACACAATCCCATGTAACAGCAGTACCGAAGACAATGGAAATGAATTATGCGCTTTGCATTTCACACTATAAGGTTAGATGCTTATTAACTTATTGATAACGGGCAGCCGAATTCATAGATCATTTATAATGCTAAACTTCACAAATCCCGGGTTGTAGAGTAATCTTGATTACTGTGTAACCCAGAACAAATATTAACAATTAATGATCAATGAGCCGAGCAGCTCGTTTGTAGCATTACACTTTAAATGCTCTCTCAGCAAAATGCGATCAGACATCACTGTGAAAAACAGTTCTGATTAAAGGTTTTTTGAACTTGATTGTGAAGTCAAAAGAGTTGAGAAGCGCTTATGCCTTTATGGTGACATCTGCTGGCAAGCAAGACTTTTATTTATACTGTCAGAAAACAGAACTGTATGGTTTGATCCGGTGAATGATTTGCTATTTGTTTTCTGTCCGGTTTCATAACACAGGGGTGTGCTTCTTTTCAAATTCAGACTGGTCGGTGTATGTCCGACTGCTGAAGTTTTGTCTTTTATGTAGTCTTTTTTTGCCATTTTTAATACTTTCATATTGAATCCGGTACTAATCATTCAAATAGAGATATTTCTACCAAAAACTCATCATAAAGTTCTACAAAGTCACAGTTAAGCTTAAACTATATATAGATATCTGTTCTGTATATATTTATTTTGTATGTATAAATACACACATATATAAGAAAAATATGTTGTATTATGTTGTGCTTATATATCAAATATATTTATATATAAATTAATTTCCTAATATATACTATGTGTTTGTAAATACATGTGTATATGTATATGTATATACACACACACACACGCATACAGTACACGTGTCAAAAAGAATTAAATTCTACTGTACATACTACTCTATTCAAGCATAATCAAAACACTATTTTATCTCATACACAAAAGCTTGGACAAAATGTTTGTTTGTATGATATTCCACAATTAAAAACGAAATAACGCTAATAAAATGCTAAACTAAAACTTTTGTTTTTAGCTTCTTCAAAGTTGTCACTTTTTGCCTGAATTCCAGCTCCACACATTCTGGGCGTTCAACCAACTTGAGTTACTAAGACACTTTCACAGCGAAGGAGATTATGTGCTGCAATTGGTGGCCGCTTTTGCTTTACTAACTAAATTCATATACAAAGGCATGATTTATACTTTATGAACAAGCCTTTGGATATCGAGGCCTTTAAAAAGTTTGTTCAAGCTTTTGCGCACACGCACACAAAAGGTTCTTCAGCGTTTGAGGTGTTATAAAGCACCACCATTGTCTTATAAAACCCCAGTATAGTACTTCAAAGGTTCTCTAACTCTCTCTTAGTTGGAAAAAAGGGTTTAAAATAACATTAAAATTCAGCGTTTTCCTGAAGACAGCATGGTTGTCAACGTTTCTGGCTCCAAGGCCGAACTTTCCCCCTTAAGGAAATATTCCAGCGTCCCCCACATGAGGCTTTTTGACTTCAGAGCATAAAAGCAAAAACGTGATTTAAAGCAGCTCGTGTGGTAAATTTACCGTATTAGAACGTGGTGTAACAGTGGAGAAGGTTCTTCATAGCACCATTAGACAAAAGGTGATGTACAGGACCTTTCAAGATAGGTGTTATATAGCAATTAAAGTGGTTCTATGATTATGAGCCATGGAACCGATTACAGTGCCATTTAACAGTATGTGTTAAGAGCTTAGTGTTACTTTCTTTTTAAAGAGAGCAGAAAATAATGTCTACATATCTGTTTTTATATTATCCACACAACAAAACAACAAGCAGCTTAGAGACATAACAAGCACTGATTTATTTAAATAGATGAAACTTAAAAAACAAAACAAAAAAAAACATTTTAACAAAAAAAAAAAAAAACATCACTCCAAAACAGTAACAAAGAATTTGTTCTCTCACTGGAAGACATTTCAGAGGTGTGTTTTCATATATATATATATATATTCCAAAATGTGGAAAGAAAGAACAAGAAATGCAAATAAAAGGTGTTGACAAAGTTCATCAAACCCTGTGCATTTTGATCACTTTCCTCTTTTTTTTTTTTTTTTATTAATTTCTTTTTTTAATAACACTCACTACCCTGGACCGGGTGACCTCCAACATATATAAACTCTCAAGGCTTTCCAAAATGAACAATTAAGAGAAGAAAAAAAAAAAAAAGCTTAGAAAAGAACTCTTCATTGTCTTATGGACGTTAGTGGCAGTATCTTAAACATCTGTGTTTCCAGGGTTAATTACGTCTGTTGGTCGTCCTAATGCAAAAGCAACAACAGCACCTGTTTGGAAACTTTCAGCTAAGTGCATGAGGAGAACCTTTTAACATAAGTTAAACAAAACCGCCGATCCCCACACAGGCATATTTTCACTTGAACAATCTAGCACATCTTCTGTAAGGCACTACCTGGACCGCCTATCCTTCTTGGCCCTATCCGCACTTTTTTCCATAGTCTTTTCGCTGTCGCCCCTGCATTTGGGGCAATACCATTTCCCCTTGGGCTTGTAGGTGAGTCCAACACAAGAAAAATGGAACCACTCGATGGGACATTGCTCGTTGTCGCAGCCGATCATCTCGCCGTAGGACACCTGTTCGCAGAGGCAGTAGGTGGGCTCGTTGGGGTCGATGGTGAACTCCACCGGCGACGCTTCTCGCTCTTGCTTGGCCTTGGAGCGCTTCTTCTTCTTGGCCGACTTGGACTTCTTCTCACGGGGCTGCTGCGGAGGCTCTTCTCCCAGGTCCTCCAGGGCCCCGTTGGCGCAGGTGTCCCGGCTCTCGCTGTTGCGCTGGCGCCTGGGTCTTCTCGCGGAGGAGCGCTCGGGCATGACGTTCGCCGAGGTGCTGGCCGGGTCGTGCCTCACCTTCTCCGCCGGCCGCTCCGCTTCCGCCGGCTCCAGGAAACAAGGCGAGTGGGCCTCGATCTGACGCGAGCGGTTCTCCACCACCTCCATCATCTGTGTGACCACGTGGATCTTCTCATCTCCCAGCTCCTGACTGCTGATGAGCGCCCGCTGCAACTGAATCTGCAGTCGCTTGCGCTGCCCGCTGTCGGTCTCCTTTTTGTACTTCTCATAGATCTCGTCCACCTCCTTCAGGACCTCTGAGTGGCACAGAAAGCGGTGACAAAACACATCCAGTATCAGAGCAACAGAAAACGAAGCGAGGCGGCTTGAGCACGCCCAGCGTATTTTACAAAGCCACTCTTTAACGTACTGTACGGGCGACTGTTCGCGATGCATGCTCGGGTTGCTCTAGTGCTACCCCTGCCGCTGTGTAAGAAAAACATACCTGCCCAAGCAGACATGCTGCTGCTGCTCCACGGTGGGCATTGCAACAAATATGAGGAACCAAGACGCGAATGAATCATTTCCGTTGCATATAAATCATTTTGCACGGTAACCTTTGTCTGCGAGCGGTTAAGTCGAACTCGAAGGCGTCGACATCGAGCCGGGGATGTTCGGGCTACATGCGAACAAAACACACGCCGACCGAAAGCACCATTACGTCGATACTATGGCAACTAAAGCGATGCGTTAAAAGAGCACGGCCAAACAACAGTACAGAGTATGCACTAGTCAAAATGGCTGATCGCTGGTTGTAGGATAGTGTTGCTGGAACAAACACAGCCGAATACGCTAAAGACCGAATACAAGTAAAACGCAACGGGCAGCTTTGGAAGCACCGATAAACGTTTAATAAAAACGTGTTATTGTGGGCAAAGGAAACGAAGCCGGTCTACGGCGGTGAAGTACGCTCGACGTTAACGAACGTAAATACACAACGTACCGAGCTGGCACCTTTCAGTAATGTTTGGCTCACCTTGATACTTGGTGTCGATCTCTCGCAACAATGAAACATTCCTCTGTATGTCCAAAGGCAGCGACTCGACACATTCCAAATAATCCTCCACGTAGTTGACAAGCTGCGATTTTTCCACGTTCGGATAATGCCCTAACATGATGGTAGTAATGCATCAAGCAGCTACGCGCCTTTTCGAGAAGAACCGCGGCTTAAAAAGAGGCGCTTTTCACTCATAGGTCGCTTTAAAATATGATGTTAGCTGGCAACCGTGTGGAGAGCCACTCTTTCCGGACAAATTCAGTCCAATCTTCTCTAGCTACGAGAACTCCTTCAAACAAAACTATCAGATGTGCGCATGCGCAGGATCGACCCATAAAATGCCGCGTTTTGCATTTTCGGACGCTCTGGCAAATGGGGGGCGGCGTTGCTGGGATGTGGGCGGATCGCGGGATCAGCTGGGCGCGTCCGGAGTTCATGTGGAACCGAAGCTTCGATTCATTAAAAGCGAGATCGAACCGTACTGGAACCGTCGCGTTAGACCGGGTTAGCTAAATATAATGATGATAATGAGATGGCGTAAAGAAAGAAATGCAGCGCAGGTGAGGGTTATGGGTTAATATGGGCTACTAGAAAATAGCTACATGTAGTGACAAAAATGTCCCTAAAAACTCGATCAGAGCCAAGAAAATTATTTTGCTTTTTTGGAAGAAAAATGTTAGGCCTCTCCTTTCTGACTGGTTAACTGGACTTACTTCTACCCTACATCTAGAAAGAATCAGTTATTCTATCTCTGGGAATGCTGAACATTTTATAAAATGTGGGAATCAGTGTTTACTTTTATTTTGAGCTACAAGGATCGTAATTTATTTTGTGTAGGATATGCTGGTCTTGTACACAGTCATATTTTTGTGCTTCACTTTACACATTGCACCGATGCTTTTCTTGTTACACAGTCTGTCTATATTATTGTTTGTTTTTCATGTCTGCAAAAACCATTGCACAAAAATAATAATCTAAAAACTCGACCAGGATTTACGATTCTGAAAACTTGGACTTCTCAAAACCGGACCTTCAGCAACAGTATAGAAATAACCGCCAGTACAGAACTAAACGTCCCTTAATTAATATTTCAGGTTTGTTGCTTTGTTTTATATTTCATAACATTTTATTCTATATATATATATATATATATATATATATATATATATATATATATATATATATATATATATATAAAACCTATTTATCAGTGATGCTGATGTAATGCCGCGGGAAACAGCCCACCTATTTTAAATAATTAACAGGTTTTGTCAGTATAAAATCCCTTGAAAGTCAGCCCTGTGAGTTATTACTTCTGACACAAGTTGGCATAACCGACACCTATATCCCACGTCCACAGGTTTCCCACACTTCCAGTGTTAAATCCTTCAAAATGAGAAAGCCAAAACAAGGCGCAAGCTGAGAATGAGCCCCGTTCTGTAGAAACACGCTTGTGAATCACTTGAATGTCTATTTGATTGACAAACCTGGATTGCTAGTGATTGGCTCTGTCACAGGACGTCTTAGCAGCAACACCGCACGCAATCCAGCGCTCTGCACTACATGCAGGACATCTCTGCCCGGCGTCCGGGGACTTTCCCCCAAGCAGCGAAGGAGAAACGAGGTTCCCCGAGTGTAGCTTAGGTCTCAAGTTTTCAGGCATGCGCGGTTAGAGAGAACCCTTCACAGGAAATATATACAGCTGAACGCAGCGGTCTGTTTGCGCGACGGTGACGACGGGATTTTATTGCTTTACATTTATCTCACTGGATTATATTTCAGAAGAGTGTGATATAACACTATAAAACATACAGTATATTGTTTATTTTGTATATTATCGCGGCATTTTGAAACACTTAGTCCTGAGGTGAAGACTGGAGTCATGTAAATGAACCACATACGTCACGATGACGCGACAAGCGCGAGCAAGTAAAATTAACAACAAAACTCGACGAAAATATCTTAAACACCTCATTACTCGTTTGCTTTTTTCGTTTAAAAAACAACCAATGCGTAAAAATTAGGCTGACCATTTGTGTTGTTTTATAGCTAAATGTTAAGTGAAGGTGCTTCTTGTTCCTGTAAATAGCCTACTAAAACATATATGCAAGTCAAACAATATTACAACTAACTTATATTCTTCATGTGTATACAGGCTGTAATTTCATAAAACACGATTTCTGTGCCGCATCGTGGGCAGGCATGAAATTCGATCTGTATAACTTGCAAGCACTATAATTTACTAAATATGAAATGTTTACGCCCCTTAGTTATGCAAGTATAAAACAACCGTCTAAAATGTGTCACGCGCGAAGGACCACAGACCGAGTAAACGTTTGTCATAAAAAGTGCTTTTCAAAACAGTGACGCAACAATAGAGGTAGGTCTATTATTACCAAAATTCGACTCTACATAATACAAAAAAAATCTAACTAGACCATACGGATTTGTGTGTGTGTGTGTGTGTGTGTGTGATTGTCAACATCCAGACCTATGGCATATTTTCACGTTTTTATAAACACTTTTGTGAATATAGGCTTATAGTCCATTTTCAACATTGCAATTTAATAAGATGGGTGTCTTGACGCTGAATGCATATTGACTTAAAAAGTAACATTTGACCTCACTTTATGGTTTTCTGATTAAGGCGTTGTTTTGCCACAGGGACAAGAAGAAATGAAATCCTTCCACATTTCATCACTTCTAGCATTCTTGCTCAGTTGCCTTGTGCTCTTCTGTGGGTCAAGTTCAAGTTTGGCGTATGCTTCAAATAAATTTTCCCTCCCAGTGAACAGCCATTCCCTTCGGGCTGTATGTAGAATGCGCCCTAATACTCAGTTATCATCTGGAAAGCCCCTTGTGTATGGTTTTGTTTTTTTCAAACAGTCTGGCCCAAAGGAAAAGATGAGCGTGACTCTCAGACTGAATGGTCTCCCTGTCTACAGCCAGCAGCTCAGAGCGATGCACATTCATGAGTACGGAGACATGAGCAGAGGCTGCGGATCTACAGGTGGGCATTACAATCCCCTCGGTGTGAACCATCCACAACATCCAGGGGACTTTGGGAACTTTGTTCCTGTTAATGGGAAGATCCGCCAATCACTGGACTCCAGTGCAACACTCTTTGGGAGACTCACAGTACTTGGCCGGTCTGTTGTGATTCATGAGGGAGAGGATGATTTAGGCAGGGGTGGAATCGTGGAAAGTTTACTGAACGGCAACGCTGGAGGGCGATTGGCATGCTGTGTTATTGGACTGGCAAACCCCCAAAATTAGTTTGCATAAATAACATGCATTTTTATTAATCAGAAAAACTGGTATGCTTTAAAAGTGGAACTGTAGAGTAACTTGCTCAAAATGCCTGGTTCTTATTGTGTCTACTAAATAACACTTAATAACCATTAAAGTGAATAAACTGGGTTTTCAAAGGTGTCTACATCTCCAACTTATCTTGTCTAAAGACATTGTTGACAAAACATGGCATGTTACCAATGTTTTTGATTGTAATTAATAACACATTTTAGATAAATAAAAACATTAATATAAAGAAGTCTGTAAATAGTCAGTCTAATAAATAAAACAGTCTAATAAATAAAATTAATATGAATAATAAATGATTAACAGCATTTATTCAAAATCTAAATCTTTTCTAACAATTTCAATCTTTGCTATCACTTTGTATCAGTTTAACATCCTTGCTGAATGTTATTTTTAAAAAGAATCCAAATTTACTGACCCCAAAGCTGTTGTATATTGTTAAAAAAGCATTTCTATTTTAAATAAATGCTCTTCTTTTATCACACACACACACACACACACACACACACACACACACATATATATATATATATATATATATATATATATATATATATATATATATATATATATATATATATATATATATATATATATATATACTCAATCATAGCACTGATAATAAATCAGCATAATAGAATGCTGATCTGAAGGATCATGTGACACTGAAGACTGGGGTAATGATATATAAATGTATATGCATATATTATATATATATATATATATATATATATATATATATATATATATATATATATATATATATATATATATATATATATATAATATATATAATAATAAAAATCCGTCGTCACCGTCGTGCAAACAGACCGCTGCGTTCAGCTGTATATATTTCCTGTGAAGGATTCTCTCTAACCGCGCATGCCTGAAAACTTGAGACCTAAGCTACACTCGGGGAACCTCGTTTCTCCTTCGCTGCTTGGGGGAAAGTCCCCGGACGCCGGGCAGAGATGTCCTGCATGTAGTGCAGAGCGCTGGATTGCGTGCGGTGTTGCTGCTAAGACGTCCTGTGACAGAGCCAATCACTAGCAATCCAGGTTTGTCAATCAAATAGACATTCAAGTGATTCACAAGCGTGTTTCTACAGAACGGGGCTCATTCTCAGCTTGCGCTTTGTTTTGGCTTTCTCATTTTTAAGTGTTTAACACTGGAAGTGTGGGAAACCTGTGGAGGCGCAAGCTGGCGTTTATGACGAAGACCAAAGCAACAGGTAGAGCTAACCGTTCATAAAAACTGATCTGCGTAAACAAAGTTATTATATTCTGTATATACCTGCTATTAATTCTACACCACCTGCCAAAAGCGTTTACTGGGAGTGAAACAAGTTCAGCTTGAAACTGCAACAATTTTAAAAAGATAAAGATAGAGATGAACCTTAGTCATTATTAGGCAGTAATGTATGTTTCTACATCTCAACATTATTATTATTCTTACTTGCAAAGATGAAAGGCAATTGTTAATCAAAAATTGAACTAAATGAAATTAATGAAGTTTCGCGCTCAAGAAAGTGGTTTTGGAAGGTTCTTAACTCTGTTTTGTGGCTGACCAGAATGTCGATGCTCTCCAAGCTCCAGCCCACACTCTCAAAGACCAGGGTGATGAAGTCCTCCGAGCTCCAGTCTACAAAGTCCAGACACCAAGTCCTTTCTCAGGTATGAATCAGTGTTTCGTATGCACTTTGAACGTATACTTAGTTTTCTATAAGTTTAAAGGGTTAATGTCAAAGACTCTTATCTTTTAAATACATCTTTTCCTTCTATGAAGTATATGCTGGGTCAAGGAGGATTTGAAGCTGTCTACATAGGGAGGCCTCGAGGTGTCTATTTTTATGTATTTACTTGTTAACCTAGCTAGTCATTTCTTTTCTTTTTCCTTTTGCATATGTTACAGGTCCTTTTAGCGCATCGTAAGTCCACTGTTTAGAGCAACTAACGTCTTTAAACTGCTCTGCCAGCTTTTTAATTCATGCTTGGAAGTTGCATTCACAAAACTTTACCTGTCTGTTCAAGATTGATTGAAGGCAATGATGTACATGATTTCTACATATGTTTCTTAAAAATACTGTTAGCACAAATTCTTCGTCTTTCTTTTGTTGATCAGGTGGCAGTGAAATCTGTCAAGAAAACAAAAGATACACAATACATCAACTTTGTAAGTTTTCTTTTTTGTTTCTCTCCCTTTGAATCCATCCTCTAACCACCCTAAAAAAAAAAGTTCTTTTAGCCTGATCCTCTTCCACTGGAGGTCGCTCTTTTAATCCTCGCAGATGAAGGCCCCAGAGTTCCCCAGAACACTACATCATGATCCTGGAGCGGCCTGTTCCCTGCAAGGACTTGTTTGATTTTGTGCAGCACTGTGAAGGCAGGACTGACAAGGACTTGGCTCGGGTTGTCATGCAGAAGGCAACACAAGCCGCTTACATGAGCTGCCAACGTGGAGTGCTGCACCGAGACATCAAAAAGGAAAAGCTTTTGATCAACAAGGACACCCTAGAAGTCAAACTTATTGACTTTGGGTGCGGTGACCTCCTTCAAAGCACACCCTATGCTACATTTATGGGTATGTATTGAAGCCATAAAATAGGGATCACTCCAGTAGCATGCTAATGGGTATCTAGACAAAATACTTTGGAAATGCAACAGTCGTAAAACTACATTTCTATACATAAGTGTCCACCCAAATGTATGTCAGAAGGCAAGTACCACAGGGAGCCAGTGACGGTATATTCACTGGGAGTGCTCTTGTTCTCATAGTGCCTGTATAAAAATTACAAAAATTAAATAATAAAATAAACATAAAGAAAAAGATGTTGTGTCAGGTACTTTTTTAAACTGACGTGAAGTTGTTCTGTTGTGCTCTAACAATAGTTATTAGCTGAATACATTAACAAATGAAGATTGATACTTAATATAAATAAAAACATGTAGTAAAAATCCAAACCTTTTTGTGTAAATCTCTGTGGAGTTGAATGCCAGTTTATATGACAGTATCTGAAATGCACAGTTGAGTTTAGAGTTATCATGTGTCTCCTCCGAAATATTTATTTTACAGTACCTTAATAAAAGTAAATATAAAAGTAAAAGATAATTGTTGAATTTCCCTCTATTTATGCTGTATACTGTAATAGACATTGACTTGCCAAATGATTCCCTCAGGCAGTGAAGTGGAAAAAAAGCCCTAAAACTATTTAGTACAACAACAACAAAAAATTGGGTGAAAGAAAAGATGGAAAATACTCTCATTATAAAAATCAGTAAACACACAGTGTTAAATCTTTCTATAACCAGGATCAATGTGAAGTACTGAAGGGGAAAAATACAGAAAAGTGCCAAAAGAAATAAAGGAAATAAAATACAGCAGTATTGCAGTCAGTAATTCCACATGTACATGAATACCAAGACCTACATGACCAGGCAAAACCATACAATATTATAGACAACATCAGTAGGTTCACTGTATACTGGAAAATGATGGCAGTCCTAATAGATAATGTTCTGTCTCAAGTTAATTTGACATTAGAAACAGATCATATGGAAAGCCAAGTTGTGCTAATAGAGAGAATTTGTCCTATTCAGACAATATGTAAGGTTCAGATGATGGGTACCAAAAACGCAGAAGTGTTGTGTGTTGTGTTGTGTGAAGCCACAAATTAAAAAACAAAATTATAAAAGAAAAAAAAGGATTGAATTTAATTTAAAAAAAAAAAAAAAAAGAGGAAAACTGCTTTTGAGCATTTAAAGGTTGGTAAAGGGAGAAGAGAAATAGAGAATCAATCAAATTGGCAAATGTTTTAATCCAATGCTGAAAAAGAGGTTTTTTCGATTTTGTCCCACACTCCAGCACAGTGCGGGGAGATCACACTCCTTACAGTTGTGTACCAGACACCGGCAGAAAGTCAAGAAGAAGAAGAAGAAAAGAAGCAGCAGCGACGGGGTCTGTTTACTGTGAGCCTGTCACTCTGCTCCGCTGCTGCAGCGCCATCTAGACTCCTCTACATCTTCACAAGAATGGAGGACATTGACATCAAGCTCAGAGCTGATGGCGTTCACAAAAAAGTCATCTCTCCCGGAAAAGGAGACCTTTCAACGTTTCCCAATGGAACAAAGGTAAGTGTGGCGTACAGGATACGTTTTACATTAATGTTAAGACGACCAACAAATGTATTATCGTTTAACTTGTCGAATTCAGTGCTAGCTGGAGTCGCCAGATTTGACGCGTAACACGGGTTTGGTTTTGACTGAAAATAGCCCAAAAGTCGTTCGGTTTGATGCGTTATGAATATATCGCAATATCAAAAGGAATATCTCAACTGGTGCGTGTCCTGTTTTACGCGGAGACGCTAGGTGTTCAGGGTTAGCCGTTAGCTAAGCATCGGGAGGGAGACCTGATGCTAGTCCGTGAAGGCGGTCTCACAAACAGGATGTCTGCCTGTTTGCATTCTTGGCTCAGAGAGGGGAGAAAAGGGTCTTGTCTTCCGAGTGACAGCTGAAAGCTATATACCCCATCATATACATACGTGTGTGTGTGTGTGTATGTATGTATGTATATATATATATATATATATATATATATATATATATATATATATATATATATATATATATATATATATGTATATGTTATGTATGCATGCATGTGTGTGTGTGCTGCTTATAATATAGCCAACATCAATAATAATAACCCTGCAAAGCCTGATATGAAATAAACTAGATATCTTTTCTCTCTGTGTCTTGTGTTACTTGAGGCAAAGGCAAGGGAGCATCGATCTATAACAGTAGCAGAATCTATTATATGTACTTTTTTTTTTTTTTTCTGGGCAATATTAAGTGTGAACTGTAATGGAAATTTTTGAGATTTACTAACCACATACATTACATACAGCACTGAATTAATTAACTTCTTAATTGTAATTGAATAATATATAATAATATATATATATATATATATATATATATATATATATATATATAGACAATAATGATTATGATATAGAGTAAATGTGAAGGAATTTCACAACGTAAATGTATACTTTTGACTATAAAAACTCTGGTCGGTGAGCCTCACCCTTGTCTCTTTGCTCCCAGACCCAAACTGTGTGTAAACCAGATCACTTCTCTGCAGAGAAATAAAATCCAGGCAAAGACAACTTTGTTTGGCTCTTCAGTCTCAGTCTTCACACTTAGTTTATTACTTAAGAATTTCCACAACAGAACCGATGTTCTTGCACTGATTGGGCTCACAATGCAATGTTAGAGGATTTCAATCAAACTTAATTTCATAATGCAATAAATACCAGAGGTATATATTAAATGCTTTATAATAAGTAACCCAATTACTTATATTGTGTTTTTCCTCTCTTGAAAGGTGAAGTTTCATTACCGCACCAGCCTTTGTGATGGCACTCTGTTGGATGACTCCAGGACAATGGGAGGTCACAGTAAACCTATGGAGCTCATACTGGGGAAGAAGTTCAAGCTTCCTGTGTGGGAGCAAGTGGTTACTACCATGAGAGAGGGTGAAATTGCTGAGTTCACCTGTGATGTCAAGGTTTCTGTCTTCTAATATCTGCACATGTGTATATATATGGTAATTACATGTATGTAACCCTGGACCCCAAGCCCAGTCATTAGGGTAACTTTTTTTGTACAGCATCTGAAAGCTAAATAAAGAAGCCAGTGGCCAAGATACAACTAAAGATACTAATGAAGTTCTTAGTAATGCGTAATCAATAATTATGTTTTGACATTTAAAGTAGAAAATATAAAAAAAAAACTAAATTCATGAAACATGATCTTTACATAATATCCTAATTATTTTGGGCATGAAAGAAAAGTCAATCATTTTGACCCATACAATGTACTTTGGCTATTGCTGCAAATATACCGATATTACTTATCATTGGTTTTGTGTTCCAAGGTCACACATGTAAATATCAGTAAATTATTATGTTTTCTTCTTTCTGATATTCGTTCGGCTAAGTACTTTCTTTTTTTCCAACTGTAATAGCACACAGCTCTCTACCCACTGGTTTCTCTTTCACTGCGCAACATCAGCCATGGAAAAGACCCACTGGAGGGACAGAGACACTGCTGTGGAATAGCTCAGGTTCACTCGCATCATTCGATGGGTCACCCGGATCTGGATAAGTTGCAAACCAATCCTCAGCCTCTAGTTTTTACTCTGGAAATGCTAGAGGTGAGAAAAATAAGCATGATCTCGTTTTTTTGATGGTGCAGTTTTACATGAGAATGAACAGAGAGCTCTGATAAACCACATGAACAGCATCGTATGTCAAATTCCCATCTGTTCTTATGTGCATTTTGAAGGTGTTAAAGGGATAGTTTACCCAAAAATGCTAACTCTTTTGGCGTTTACCATCTACTATATTTTGAAGAACGTTGGTAATTCACACTTGATCTTCTATGATGCTAATTGTTGATCATGATCTTTTTTAAGGTCTTGCCCCCTGGATCCTTCCAAATGGAAATATGGGCAATGTCAGACGAGGAGAAACTGCAGGTCATACCACAGATGCACGAGGAGGGAAATGCGCTCTTCAAGAATGGAGACATTTCAGCAGCTTCTGAGAAGTACTACAATGCCATAGCTTGTCTGAAGAACCTACAGATGAAGGTTAGCCTTAACAGCTGATGAGCAGTTACTGGTTCTTATCAATTACCTACGCTGTTCAGTCTGTCCTGACAGTTTCAAAATAAACCAAAAACGACACTTAGGTCGCTTATGGTGTGTTAAAGTGAAGCATTCCATTGTTAATATGCATGATCCTCCAGTGTTTTCATTTTCTCAGCGATTCGATTCATATGCTGAGAGTTTGGGAACACAACGTATGCCAGGTTCACTTTATTTTTACAATTGCATGCATTTTTATATTTTGTAGACAGCTGGTTATAGCAGTTCACTAGACTTGTAATGAAGTGTTTGTAAACCTGCCTTCACAGAAATCGGAGGTCTTCCTGGAGTTTTAATAAGCATGGTTCTGCTTTTAAAACTTGCAAGTGAGAAAATAAGACTTAAGTACTGTGATTTTACAACTGTTAAGTAATTGATATAAATATAGGTTTTTTTACACTGCAGTTGTATTACAATAGTAGTATATCCCTCTCTTAATAACCATTTAATATAGGATTGTCATTGTTACCTTTTATATCAAAATAATGTTATTTTCATGTTGTTAATGCAATGTGGACAAAAAAACGAGTATTGTCCAGTTACAAATGAGTGCAAAGTTCATGTTTAGGTTGCCAGATAAGAGTTCAGATCTCCCAATCAGACCTTTTCTATGAAATAGATCACTTTCCTCCTAGTGTTTTACCTAATCAGGTGTGATATAGCCAGTCTGCATTCCTCCACAAGGCCACTTCAGCTGCTTTTCTGTGACTACATTTTCAAGCAAACTTGCTCGTTGACAAACAAATCCAAATATGAATCTTGCATATGTTGTTTACGATTGTGGTAGCTGAGTTTAAACATTCACACAACCTCTGTGCTATACAGTTCAAGGTTGTTTAATAGCAAAATATCAATCATAAGGAATTATTAATTAATATTTCACTAAGATTTTGTGAGCGTTTCATCATTTAGAGCATTTATGTGTATAAGGCAAGAAAACCAGATGGTGTAAAATAAATAGAGCACATGAGCAGGCATTTTCTTGATTTGTGCTTATTAAAAATGTCCTAAATAATACCATTTGTAATGAATAATCACGCTTAGCAGCTTAACTATTGTTGTGCAGCCCTAGCCTTTGTGTATTATTATACTCAAGTTTGGAAATTTTACCATAAACATATTGTTTGTAGGAGCGTCCAGGTGATGACCAGTGGATCAAACTAGATCTGATGATCACTCCTCTCCTCCTCAACTATTGCCAGTGCAAGCATCTTTTGGGCCAGTACTATGAGGTTTTGGACCACTGCTCTTCTATCATCAACAAGTACGATGGTAAATATCAAAACAATTACAACACTCACATATCCCTAAGCTGAAATATCCTATTTTGTTCACCGATTGCAAGTCTAGCAGAAATGACAGAAAATCAAAGAAGCGTATCTTTACTTCTACAGTATTTCTAGATTAATTAAAAAGTTGCACTAGTGTCATGTTCCTTACAAGTTTAGGTTAACTAAAAATATTGCACTGTTTTTTTGTTTTAAAAAGAATGAGCGTGCTCCTACTTTGAATAACATTCATAATTTGCATTGCCAATGCTCATGCTTCGTCTTTCTCACAGATAATGTGAAGGCATATTTCAAACGAGGAAAGGCTCATGCAGCAGTGTGGAATGAAGCAGAGGCAAGATCCGACTTTGCCAAAGTGATTGAACTAGACCCATCACTTGAAACCTCAGTTGCAAAGGAGTTGAGGGCAATGGAGGATCGCATTCGGGAAAAACTGAAAGAGGAGAAGGGACGCTACAGAAACCTTTTCAACTACAGCAGCAAAGCCTCTGCTGCAGCTTCCACAGTTAGTTCGTCTACCGTCTCAAATTAGTGAATATTGATAATCAAAAGCTGCTCGGTTAAGTAATGCACTTTGCTGTTTTCCCTTTCATTTTAGGGCTGATTCAAAGACGAACCTCCGATTTTACCTTTATAAGGATGCAGATAGGCCACTGTCAAGTTGGAGAGCACGCCCACATAAATTCATCCCTCCTCACGAGTTCATATTGTCGATCACTTCCTCGTGTTTTATTAGTAAATTGATACGCCATTGATGAGTGCATAGCTTTATATGCACTTGAATTTATCCTTTTATCCCTGGAGTAACTCATCGTTTTTGAAAAGTGCCCGTTTTCATTGAGTTGCTAATAGGATCTGCATCTCCTGTGAGCCAGAAATGGGTAAATACCAGCTTACTGCTTTGTTACCTTGTGCATTGAGTCTTTGGATACAGCTGATAGAAATAGACACAGATTGAACCCTGTTCCTTAAGGTCAGTGCTTTTAAACAGGGGCAGTCTGAATGAACCAAACTTGAAAGACAATCTGAAGATAAAAGGCTAGTCCGGTTCAACACGATTTCTTTGACTAGATCCCCCTTAACTTCAATTTTTATGTTAATCTTTTGTATTTATCATGTTTATTCATTTTTATTGCTATTACCCTCATTGTCTTTATATGTATACGACATTTTAATATCGAACGATTAAAGAAAATTAGAAGGTCTATAAATATGTTAGTGAAAGACACGATAATAACACTGTGATGGCACATGTAAAAATATCCACTTTCCCTTCATTGAAACTAAACTTTCACAATCACATTGTGTTAATTAATGCAGTCGTCAGGTATATCTATACGTCACTACAAATAAATAGCTATTTTCAAAATACTTTTTAATAGGTGTTGTTGCAACTGTTCTGCATATGTTGTGACTGAAGCCAAATAAAGTTCTTTGAAAATCATTTATCCCCTTTTTACGAAGGCCATCCTTGCATTTATTGGAATTGAAAATCTGACGATTGTTTTTGTTTTTTTGGTTTTTTATTTAAATACAGAATTGCAAAAATTGGGCTTAAAAAATTTCTATGCTAATCGCATTAACACTACATGAGATGTACATTGGGGAGATAGCTATGCATAATGGACAGAGGTCAATAAGAAAGATAGAAAGACGTGGTGTTGTAAATAGCTTGGCAAAGAGAAGGAGCATGTTTATGAGAAACAGAACAATGGGGAGACAAGTACCAGAGAAAGGGGGGTGTGTGTGTGTGGATGTTATGTGCGAGCACTTCGCTCTGTCTCCGCTAGACACTCCCTGACAAGAGCACGTGCGTGGATGATACCTGATGAAAGACAGAAACACATCTCAGCCATTTCAATCAAGTACACATTTATCCAAACAACAAGACTAACGTACATGATTACTGGAAGTTTTGTTCATTGACAGGCAATTTACTAATGAACCAGGTAGAACCGATTATGAAATTTGGATTGATATAATAAATTGACACTAAAATAAACATTGCACCTCAGGCATTAGAAGTTACAACTTTTATATGTAGTCCAAATATAGTACAGATAAGTGGCTTACTTGCACTGTTATTAATGGCTACTGGAATTGCAAATATTCACACTTTTTCATAGAATATTTTACATCAGTGACAAGCCTATTAAAGGTAGCTTAGTAAGAACGTCTTTGTGCTGAAAGAAAGAAACATTGCGAGTCTGATCTCACACAGATATGAGAAGACAGAAGACTCTAATCACAACTACCCTTAGGCTCACATTACTCCAGGGGACTAAACGTCACAGTCTGTGACAAATGTGCTGCATGCACTTTATTACAAAGGGTTTGGAGTACCTCTCTTCAGCCTCTCCATGGCACTTTTGCTGCCAGCATAGGTAGGACGAATTTCACGGCTCATCTCCTCAATGACAGAGAGCAGCTCACTATAGGTAGATCCCTGGGACACTTTAACAGGCTACAGAAAACAAGACATGTCTGAGTGATACGAATCCTCTTTATGAGGTGTATTCTTCAACATGGAAGTGAGCCTACAGACGAGACTTCCTGTTCCTTAGCCGCAGTGACACGAATTACAATTTACGGTCAACGGGAAAAGTTTTTTTACTACAACCAGTATGTTCATAATTAATTTAATGCATTAAAATAATATGGTAAGACAAAACAATTTGCAATATTAAGCGGCAAAACGAGTGCTTTTGTAAAGCAGACCCATGAAAAAAAATAAACATTTTGTGGTAAGGCTGCATTTATTTAATCAAAATCAAAGCAAAATAGTTTTAAAACATTACTGAAATTATAATTTAGATTAACAGCTTACTATTTTATATATATATATATATATATATATATATATATTTTTTTTTTTTTTTTTTTTTTATATATATTTTTAAAGTAATATATTAATAGCTTGATTTTTAGCTGTCATTACTCCTGATCCTTCAGAAATCATTGTAATATGCAGATTTGGTGCTAAACGTTTATCAATTATTGGTTATTAATTAATGATTGCTGTCATTTTAAATCATTTAATTCATCCTCGCTGAATAAAAGGTACAAATTTCTCTTTACCACCATCTGATTGAACCCAAACCTATGAATAGCAGCGCATCACGGTTTCTACAAAAATATTCATCAGCACAACTGCTTTCAACATTGATAATACTAAGAAATATTTCTTGAGCAGCAAATACATATCAGAATGATTAAAGACTCGATTAAGGGCTACTGAATAATTGTATTTTTTATTATTATTTTTATTCAATATTCCTTTATATTAAATATCACTTTATATTGTGTTACTGTATTTTGATTAAATGTATGCATCACTGGCGAACAAAGAATTTTTTTTTTAACTTTTATACAGTAGTGTATTTATTGCAAATAAATTATCCTTGGGCACTTCTCTCTGCAATTTCAAGCCTGCAAATGTATCACTGTTATCAGAAAATTAACTTACTTGTACAAAGCCCATTGATGGTGGACCAAAGTCACTAAAAGCTGGTCTAAAGTTAGAAGAGGAGGCCAGTGATGGAGATGATCCACACGATCCTAAAACCAGAGAGCAAGAGGGAGACCAATCACAAATCAAGAAAATGTCAAAAGGCCAAACTCGACCAATGATATCTCGCCACCCAGTGTTTGTATGAAAGGAAGTGAGGTAAAAAAAAATACAGCCATTATTAGATGCGCTGGTGTGATGGCATGGCACACTCACAAACAAGTACGAAAACTGTTAGCTTTTAAACATAAACGCAACGGGGCGCGGTTCGCAGCACAATAAACCACATTTATGTAATGAGCGGGACAGATGGCTATGGCTCCTTTAACTCCTCCCCCTTTATCCGTGTCTCTGACCTCTTTTACAGTAGGTTCACTGACCCCTTTCTCCGGGATTAAAACGGTGCGTTTGAAAAGATGGTGGACAAAAACACCCCGAGTGGGAACATTACGAATGTAATAAAAGAAATGAATGAACAGAGAGCACAATGAAACTCACCTGGCGGAGTGTGGTTGGAGCCGGTGGGTGCGGGGGCGATCGGCTTGTAACTCATATTTACACCGCCGTCGACTGTAACCTCGCTTGATGAAAACTTTCTGCTTATCTTCTGAACGCGATCTCGACGGGCTTTAGTGTCTGAAGCAGGGACGACGTCGACCTGATGTAAACACAAAGAGCAGATACACAGATACGTATACGAGGTGAGAGGCACGATAAAGGCTAGCGGATAGAAAAGACTGTCCTCTCTAAACTTAACCGGCTTCAAACCGTGCCTCGTCTATTTAAATCGCCCGGGATTGACTGACTTTTCCCTTATTTTCGGTTAGGGCGAATCGAGGAGTCGTTTTATGCGCGCTTACCAAATATATTTAGCGCATTAAAGAGTGGAGGATGCCTGTAGTGGTTTGTGAAAGGTAAATTTAACTACCCACCTCTTCTTCCGCGAACTCGCTCGACAGCGACACGCGCTAAATATCCAACGAGCCGACAAATCAAACACACAACAACAACCGCGAACCCCGCGCGACACGCCGGGCAGTCCGAGACGCTTTCTCGTCGCCGCTTTACACTAGTTTGAGGAGGTAAATGAAGAATAAACCGCACGGGAAGAGTTTCGGTACGCGGAGGTGTCGGCTCTTCTCCTCTCTTCCTGCGCGTGCTAGCCTGCTATGTTATTTTCCCATGATACTCGGCAAAAAGAGTGACTGCGTCATCAGGCACGCGCCTTTGCCCTCTCTCTTCCACAATGAAGACTCCGTTCTGGAATTTTCTTGTTGAGGTGTTCGGAGAGAGTAGAATACAACGAGCCGGGAAAACGTTCCGAAACGGATCGTTATGAGCCGTTTTACGATTCTGTTTATTTATTTACTAAGTTATTTATAGAACGGCATATAATGGCATGGCGTGAAGAAGAACGCCGGATTAAAAGGATAAAACCAGTGAATAAAGCATTGTTTGCCAGCATGCAAGTTAATGCAACTTATGCAAGTTAGCACTACTGGTGAGATGCACAGTGCAAAATACATTAAACGACGATGCACGATGTACATAAAAATTAAATATCAACATGCAGATGTTTGTTGAACACCCTGACAGCTGTTTAAAGCAAAGTGTTGTTTAATCGGGCTGGTTTTTTTTTTGCTGTTAGTTATTTTAGGTACTGGGTAAGATGGATCAATTGTAATCTTTTTATTGGTGCATTAGAGCTGCTAAAAAGAAGATCAGTATCAGAGTCCTTTCTGTGCCATACTGATGGACACGTTAACAATTTTCACAGTGGCTGTGTAAAAACAGACTAAACTGCTGACTGGCTTTCAGCTTTCCTTAATTGTCTGATGACCCTGGAGTTTTTGATCAGTAGGCCTATTTCTGATGAGGTGGTATGTATTGATTTGCTGTTTTTTTTTTCTTCCTATGCAGTATAGGTACGCTACCTATGAACTTGCAGTCTGTAATGCTCATTTGTTTTCTGTTGATGCACTGGGAGTTCGGTCCGCAGGAAAACCAGTTGAAAACCACTCATGCACATGTACCTCAGCTGCCTAAATCTGACACATTGCATGAGTGCAGGCTATTTCACCGTCATCAATTTAAGCACCTCCCCCAGTCACATATAGACGGAAAGCACTTACATGCTGAAATCAGATCTGCTTCTAAATGATTAATGCTATGCATACTGTACTAGAGTCCATATTTTTGCAGTCATATATTGTTTATTACAGGCTGCCAGAGAAATCGTTGTAACTTATGCAGCATCACCTATTATAATCTGTAGGGAAATATACAAAGTGAACACAGCTTGAGCTCACATTAATGTAAATTTAGGCCTGCAGTAAATATAAAATGCATTCAGTGACTACTGATAAACAAGACAGAAGCCATTCATTCAAAGATGATCACAGTTTCCACTTTTTTTTCACGTAAACAGAAGAAGACTGACATCAATTTTGCTGATATGACATTAACTTATTTCAGTTAACACTAAAGTGTAGCTAAACAGAAAAAGGCATGGTGGAAGCGCGTTTTAAAATCATCAAAAGGCAAGCACAACCGCAGCAAGCAGCCCACTTTGAGCTTTATTTATTTATTTATTTCGCGCTCTCGTGGTGCCTCCTCTGATGGGACAGTCTAAAACACTGACTGCATCAGAGCCGCTGCTGATCCTCGACTCATTCGCTGCTGACTGACCGGAGAGCGCCTGCCTTCGACTCGCAGCTTCACAGCCATGGATCTCACGAACGACAAACCGTCTTCCATCCGAAAGCGCCTTTTGGTAACTTTGCTGCTCGTTTGTTCGTTTCAAGCGTCCCGATCAAAGCGAGTATTCAAATGTCCTTCAGGATGCACTTGCACGACGGATTCAATCATCTGCGTGGGTTCGTCTCTCCTCCCACGGACTGTACCGAGCGACATCAACTCTCTGTAAGTCTGATATTATGTCCGTCAGCAATTTATTAGCGAAAATGTGTGTCATTTTACGAAACGCAGTGGGGTATAGCACGTGTTTATATCGCGAAACTGAACGCGCATCTTAGTGTGTGGTACAAACAAGAAACGATTGACGTCTTTGTTAATTTATTTTAGCCTTCGTGTTTCTTTTAGGAGTATTGTCAATTGCAGTTTCCCAGAAATCAAGGAGGCTATGTTCTCGCTCATGCCCTCACTGCAGTTACTGTAAGTGGCTGCTGCATTACTTTTTATAAATGTGCCTGTTTATCTGCATTATTAAATACTAAGAGGCAGAATGCCGTGCACTTTTTGTTATGCTGGTCATATTTATGTTTTAGATTTTTCTGGCATCTTTTCTCTTTTTAGTCTCCTTAGTTCTAATGCGTTTTCTGAAATCAAGGAGGATGCGTTCTCAGGGCTTCCTCATCTTGAGTATTTGTGAGTATTTGGAGAGCTTTAATGATTTAAATATATGATAAAAAAAAAAAGTAGAACTAAATGAAGACCTTTTTACAGTTATGCCGTCTTATTTTATTTCTCCAACCAGATTTATTGAAGGGAACAAAATTGAAGAGATAAACAAATATGCCTTCAGAGGTCTTCGTGATGTTACACATCTGTAAGTGTATGACATACAACAGGCACTATTTGTTTATGTTTAATATTTTATTTCAGATGGTCAGTATCCTATATGATGTTATATATATATACATATATATATATATATATATATATATATATATATATATATATATATATATATATATATATATATATATAGTCTTATATATATTTTAGTTAATATATAATTTTCATATACATGCATTCAGTAAATTTCTTTATACATGTTAATAATGTCTATATGACAATTTTTTCATGTGGTTTTATATGCAGCAACCATATATTTCAACAATAGATTTTACTTATATAAAATGCATATTTTCTTAAGTTTATATTTGTTTACTTATATACATATAAATATTAAGAATATATACATATAATATATATATATATATATATATATATATATATATATATATATATATATATATATATATATATATTCTCAAACTGTATTGACCGCTTTTAGGATGGATACACATGGCATGCACGTCCAAATGTTCCAATTTCTAATAGGTTTCATGTTTTTACTTCACATGACAATGCATTTGGAATATAATATATCACATGGAAATCTAATATCTGTAGTATTTTACATTTGCGTAGAGTCCTCTGTCGACTTGTATTGATTGATTCCCTCTCTGTTTTTACAGATCATTAGCAAACAACAATTTAAAAACACTACCCAGGGGTCTCTTTTCTGATCTGCGCTCTTTGATTGAACTGTGAGTTTTTCAGCGCACTGTTTAAAAATGTAACTCAAAAAGCACTACCACTTATACTAAATAGCTGGGAAACAATAATATCGCAGTCACGTATAATTTAGTCGATTTGTCTGTTTATGAACAGAGATCTACGAGGGAACACGTTCCATTGCGACTGTGAGTCCATGTGGCTGATGCTGTGGCTGAAACGATCCAATGCCACAATCTCTGATGTTTACTGTGCCAGTCCACCTGGCATGAAGGGCGTCCCATTAAAGGATGTCCCAGAAAAACACAGCAAGTGTGTCTCCACCGGTAACTCATTTTTTGACTTAGATATGTCAGATTTTACATTGAATGTTTGTAATTGAGTGTTGTGATAAACGCAGTGGAAAGGCGTGAAGGAAAAAATATGATTTGTTTACACTTGTTTAGCGACAATGAATTAATGTGCCTCAATACGCCTGGCTCTTTTTCCCTTCAGATTTTGTGCAGCACCAAATAGTGAATACTCAATCAATGTCAGCAGACATCTTCTCTCACAAAGATGATATATATGTGGCTATGGCAGTTCCAAATTCAGACAGCTGCATAATCATGGAATGGGATCACATTGAGACTAAATTCAGGCCTTTTGATAACATCACAGGTTTGACTCCATAATCGTTTGTCATATGTCATAAAAGTGAAAGAGTATAGATGATGAATTCGATTTTTTTAAAATATTATATTTCAGGTCGGTCCGTTGTTGGATGCCGGTCTGTTCTGATCAACGAGCAGGCATTTGTCATTGTCTCCCAACTCTTCGACGGTTCCCTTGTCTACAAATATGACCAAGCACAGAATAAATTCACCAAGTTTCAGGCGGTCGAAATGCTCAATGTGTCCAAGCCGAATGACATCGAAGTCTTCCAGATTGGAGATGACTGGTTCTTCCTAATTGTGGACAGTTCCAAGGCTGGAATGACAACTCTGTTTAAGTGGAACGACACTGGTTTCTACCCGTATCAGTTCCTTCATGAATGGTTTCGTGACACTGACGCTGAGTTTTTTGATTTGGACGGCAAATCTGTTCTTATCCTTGTGAGCCGCTCCCAGGTTCCTGTTATCTACCAGTGGAACAAGAGCACCCAGAAGTTTGTTCTCCATCACGAGATAGCGAATATGGACGACATTGTCAGCGTGAAGGCCTTTAGAATAAACGATGTTCCCTACCTTGCGCTTGCCTGCTACATCGGTGACTCCAAAGTCATGAAGTGGATGGGGAAACACTTCGAAGAAATACAGGGCTTGCCTTCACGGGGCGCCACAGTGTTACAGCCAATCAAGTTCAAAGACCAGCACTATTTGATTCTGAGCAGCGATTATTCCTTCTCCCAGATCTTCAGGTGGGATGAGGAAAACCAGAAGTTTAGCAAGTTCAGGGATGTGTACGTTCAGTGGCCACGCTCCTTCACAGCACTGTCCACAGACCATCGTGATTTTGTGCTGGCCACCAGCTTTAAAGGCAAAACGAAGGTCTTTGAGCACGTTTCAGTGGATTATAGCAAATGAGGCATATGCTGTTATTCATTGCATCTGGGTAAATGCTAAAATAAAACTCTGTTCTTCAATATATGCATACAAATAACCATAATATTTATGAATGTAATGTTTCGTCAACAAAAAGGCCAAAACCAGTGCACATGCCTATCTTCTGTCTTGCAATAGCTATTTATGCAACATTTTCTATAAAGGGTTAAACCAACAATCCTCTGCTGCTTAATTCATTCAGACCTTCAGAAAATACCTGACTGTTTGATTATATCAGGGCCCTTTTAATTAATTTCTTTGTGATATATCAGGTTCACCAAAGGTGCTCCGGCTTCAATCCAAAAGACTGTGGACTTGTCGGCTTCAAGCTAATTTATCCTAACGAACTGGTTTGACTTTATGCAAGCATGTTTTTGATGCTGAGTAGTAATAATATTCAATAGAGACCCTCCGTGTTATTGCCTTTGATGAATGGAAGTCTTAGATTTTTATTTTTTTTTTAACAATGGATGATCCTTTATTACCGTAGCTGGCCAAGGATTGTACTGGATGTACTTTTGAAAATATATTATTGATAATAAATAAAACAGCATCTTCTATTCAATTATGTTTGTTTTTATTTACACACACATTATCATGCATCACTGTTCCACTGTCAGTATAAACAAAGTACATATAAGCACAAGACCACAAATAAAGTACAGAAATTATGTATTTATAGACCTGTCTATATGATTGATCTATTATTTACATTATGTGCATATGATGTGTTACGTGAAATGGATGCACGTTTAAAATATTGCACAGTACTGCAAAACTAATTGAGCATGTTTTTTTTTACAGTAACAGTATTTAAAATAAAGTACATTTATTCTTATACACTGTGATTATAATCGAGCACGATATAACATTATGTGAAATGTGCAATGATGAAGTTCGGCCGCGCGTTCAACATCAGTGTAAACAACAGAAGAAGACCACCGCTTCATTTGCAACAGCAATTTATAGTTTTGCCAAAGCAAGCAGCTCCATTAAACATCTGTCGTGCTCTTCGGATGTCACCGTCGCGTGCCCGTTTAAAGCGACACGCTGCGGTTGGCCGTCACCCCGGCCGGAAATGATGTACGTGATGTTGACGAAACCTGAAACATGCGATCGTGCCGTCCTCGTCGCGACAGATGCTTACGACGTGACAGTTTTCGTAATTGACAGATTCCTTTAAAAGAGCATCGTCGGACGGAAAATGAATCCTTCCAGAAGAAGCGAAAGTGATTGGCAGGGTCTGGTGAACGAGGTAGGAAACGCAGACATATTGATGCCTCGCGCTCATCTGCACTCAATGAATCATACTATCAGCCGTGCACTACAGAGGGGGCTTAAATCAACCATTTAACGTGCTTTTCAACGAATTTACCCAAACGACGCGTGTAGTTTAAGGGGGTGGTTTTCTAAACACGATCAGATTGTTTCTCTGGTTTACAGATACGTTGAATCCTCTTACTGCGACCGTGTCGTGTTGTGTTTTTCTCGTGAATAGTGTATGTGACATGCTTGTTATCGCGTCGTTAAATGCCGTGTATCGTGATGAATAAAAGGCAGAAGGTCTGACACGACGCGATCAGCGGAGGGATTAACTTAAATCTTCATCCCTTTACGTCAAGACGCACGAACCGCGCTGAGCCTGGTTTAAAATAAAGATTTGAAAAAATATAGCGGCGAAAAAAATAAAATTACAGCGTGCCATGCTTTTCTGTCATGCATGTGCACAATTTAGAAGTAGACCAGGAATAAAGAAATACGGTCATCTGTATGTTTTCGTTTAGGGAACTTTTAAACATCTAACAGGCCCCTGTGGACCTTGAATGTTTGTTTATATCATCTTTTGAATGGAGATACTTATATTGATCATATTGTGAAATTTAGTGTCTCTTGTCTAGTGCACTGACAAAATTAGAAATGTTTGGATGACCTTTTGAAAGGCTGTATTAATTAAAAGTATGGTTTAGTTGTTTGTATTAGTTGTTCTCAACAGGGTCAATAACGATTATTGGCCTTTAACGAATTTCCAAGGTGGATGCGTGATATCTAAAGGCTAAAACCACTAAAGTCAAGATGTAAATAGAAATCATTTTTCTTATTTTTGGCCTTCAGAACAATAAAAATGAAACAAATTGAAGGGGTAAATTATGGGTAATTATTTTATTCTATTGACATATTTTATTGGGTTCTCACACGCTGAAACATTTTTTTATATTTTTACAAAAGTGCCAAAATTAAATGTTATCTTGCAAGAGACTTTGCTAACCCTGTGTTTTAAGATGTTCTTGTTACACGTTACAAGTACTTGCTATTGTAATAACAATTAATTATGCATAATTACATGCAAGTAAAGCTAAGCCAAACCCATATAGCCTAACCATGTAGTAAGTACATGTAGTTAATTTAATATTACTCGGCACTTAAATTTATAATTAAACCGTAACAAGGACATGCTAAAATAAAGCAGTACTTCAAGTAAAAAGCTTTGGTTATTGCCTCTTCCGGCAGTGGTGATTAATGTGTTGAATTGAAGCATGTTGTTTTCTTTGTGTGCCTAGTTCCTGGTTTGCAAGAGAAAGCTGGAGAGTAAGAAGGAGGCACTGCTGATCTTATCAAAAGAACTGGACACCTGCCAGCAGGAAAGGGATCAGTTTAAACTGATGGCAAACCAGCTCCGTGAACGCCACCAAGGGCTCAAGAAAAAGTACAGAGAGCTTATAGTATGTGTTTCTATTCTAAATGAATTAAACGCTTATTTTATTCTTATTATATGAAAAAGTATATTTAAATATTTTTTTTCGTTAACAGGATGGCGACCCTTCTCTTCCTCCTGAGAAAAGAAACCAAGTATGTCTGTGCTACGATGTGTTTGACTATACGTCCTCTTTTATACGTGTACGAAGCTACAAATCTGGGTCTGTATTCAGGAAAAATCTTAGTGCTAAGAGTTGCTCCTGGTCACAAAATTCTAAGGAAATTCTGTTTAAAATTTGATAAAAGATCCCAGTCAACAAAAAAGCGATTCTGAAAACACCTTAACTCTTAAAAGAGCTCCTAAGGTCTGAAATTGTAAGGAGCAGCCTACCGATGAGGACTTTTAGGAGGCTTAAGAGTTTCTTTAACGGTGGAGAAAATAGAGGAAACTTGGAGAGGCAGGAGAAATGACAGTGAGTAATAAGACGTGACATATTAGATCATGTTTGTGACCGCACTTATTAGAGACAAACTAACATCTGACACCGTGCAGAAATGCTGTGACAAAAATATAAGTTATCACTACATTAACATTGTGTCGCTGTTCATGTGAAAACATGACAGCATGGTAAATATATATATATATATGTGTGTGTGTGTGTGTGTGTGTGTGTGTGTGTGTGTGTGAGAGGAGAGAGAGAGAGAGAGAGAGAGAGAGAGAGAGTGTGACAGAGTTTGAGAGAGAGAGAGAGAGAGAGAAATCTACCGGTAATATCAAAGTGAAAGTTTATAATACTCATAGTACTCCTGATTATCATTTGGTGTTATACAATGTGTTTCGCTTGCCACAGGTCAATCTGGCCCAGTTACTGAGAGACTCACGGGAACAGAACAAACAGCTGAGCGAGGAGATGAAAGAACTAAAGCAACGTTTAGCGGAGGTGCAGGGAGATAACAAGGTACGGCTTCAAATATTCACAGGGGGGATTACTCCGTCCCGTTCAGGTGTTTGCGAGGTCAAATGTGTAATCAAACACTTCGATCACAGTTCATATATTGTTGGGTATGTGCAATCTTTCCATCCCACAGCTGCTGAGGATGACCATCGCAAAGCAGCGTCTGGGGGACGAGGAGGTGGGGTCTCGTCACTTTCCGGCTCACGAGAGGGAAGATCTCGTTCAGCAGTTAGAAAGAGCTCGAGAGCAGGTGCGTCGCTCTTCTCAAGAACGGCACGTAGAAAAAGAAAACACTGATACAGTAAAGCAATGTCTAGTGTCCTAACTTTGTGGTGTTGCAGAATGAAGCACTGGAACAAAGCTTAAAGGCAGCCACAGATGAGCTGCAGGACGTGAGAGCAGAGCGCAATGTGTATCAGGAGAAAGCTCACAGACTAAACCTGGAAATTAACCACATTCTGGGAAGCCATGAGAATCGTATCCTGGATATAGACGCTCTGTGTATGGAGAACAGGTCAGTGTCGCCACGTGTTACCATCGTAGCCGGTTACTTTCATAATGACCAAAACATAGTCTGTCCACAAACCCTAAACCTGAAACAAACTGGCGTCAAATAACTTCAGAGTTGACATTATTTCAGTCATTTCAGAGGTATGTTGTTAATGTAACAGGTAGGGAGAATGACTAATGAATTATTTGATTATTTACATGGTTAATGGATGTTTTTTAAAAGAAAGCGAACGGACTCTAGGAACATGATCAGGTTTGTGGGGAGACTGACCTCTGGTGGTCTGGTGGGGACATTACAGGCATTGATACGGCCTTTTTAAAATATCCAGTTGTTTGGTGCCTAAATATCATCAGTAGTGCTATTTAACTAGTAACTGTGTCATCTGTATATCACATTGAAGTCTTTAAAATGTATATATTTTTAAAAGATATCTGCATGAGCGGCTGATGCAGCTTCAGGAGGAGGTCAGCCTCCTCAAATCAAACGTCATGAAGTACAAGGTATTTATTACACAACCGCATTTATATGTTCACGCAAGATTTATTTACGCATAAATTCATTCTGCATTGTGAGGTTGAGCATGTGCTGATGTGTTTTATCTCAGAGCGCTTTGGAAAGCAAGAAGAACTGTAAAGTCTACGGCAAGTCCAACAGCAGCGCTCTGACTGGAGTCCTTTCTGCTAAACAAGGTACCGCGCAAGACTTCCACGGAATCCACACAGATACTATCCTGCTCTTTATTTCTTCTGAAGCTAAGCTACAGCTAATATGTTTTCAGTACAAGAGCTGTTGCTTTCGGAGGAGAATGGCTGCAGTCTCCCGGTCACTTCTCAGTCTATCAGTGACCTGAAGTCCCTGGCCACTGCTCTGCTGGAGACCATTCATGAAAAGAACATGGTCATTCAGCATCAACGGCAAACCAACAAGTATGTGACATCCCGACGTCTTATTATCTGTGCTGGAAACACTCAAGATTCAGTGTTACCTTAGAATCGTTTCTTTATATACTATTGTAGATTTTGTTCATAATTTGCATTTAATATTTGCATATTTTTGTTATATTTTCCAGTTTTATTTTCAAATTTAGCTACGTTTTTTTTTGGAAAGTTTGTTGTAAAATGTGCATTTAAGTGTATTTTTTACTATTTAGGTTTAATATAGTGTTTTTTATTTCAACTTTAGTTCTTATTTATTTATTTCTAGCTAGTAATTTTAGTGCTTTATCTTATTTAATTTAGTTACCAAGGCAACATTAAGATTATTTAGTTATTGTTTGTATTTTATTTCATTATGGCTTTTTTATTTAAATTAACATAAGTGTTTTTAATGGTTTTAAGCCGAAGCATTCATATGTTTTACAGAATTATGGAAGAATGTTCCAGACAATTAAAAAAAAAAAAAAAAAAGCGATTCCGCTTGATGCTCATGACTCATCAGATACGGGAAACATAGTTGCAAATTGACTTTTTGGCAACAAATTGAAATTTGGCAGCACTGTGCATTTCATGAACGCTAAGGTTAGCAAATGTGTTTGGATTATGTCACAATTTATCATCCAGATATAAAAAAACGCAATTGAGAATGCAACATTTTGAAAACTGTCCAGAATATCCTTCCATACTGAATAGTTTTAAAAGGTGAAATGTAGCTGTTGGTTTGCGTATGTTCACACAGGATCCTGGGTAACCGGGTTGCAGAACTTGAAAGAAAGTTGAAAACTTTAGAGGTGTCAGGGTTGTGGAGTCTGCCAGGTAAACATCATGTCTATTTTTGTTTTATTTTGATTATTGGATAGTACTTTGGTTTTTTTAATGTCAGCCATTGTACACTTTATATCTGTATAATGGCTGTTTCTTTGTAACATAGTCCCTGGTTTCACTGACAGGGCTTAAGACGTAATGTAAATCTGAGCTGTTTCCATTGAAAGAAAGTGTCTTTGTTTTGTCTTAAGATGCATAAATGTCCTAATTAAACTATGGCCTAGTCTTAGCCCTGCCTGTCAAACTGGCTCAATATATATTATCTTGCTTATTAGAATTTCTTAATGACCTTCAATCGCTCTTCTTTCTTCTCACTCTCTCTGGAGGCATCACCTACAATGTGTCTCTCGGACTAGGGAGTATGTTTTTTTTATTCAATATAGCTTTTTGTCTTTTATACCTTTCTGCGCTTTTTTTTTTTTTTTTTTCAAACCAATTCAAGTTACCCTTGTTAACTTGAAAAGATAGTTATAGTTGTGTATTTATTGACTTGTTCTTTGCAGGAAGGAAAGCCGTGATTGTCCTGAGTGACTCTCAGCATGTCCAGTCCACTACAGAACAGTCAGTCCATCTGACACCAGAGTCAATGGGTACGTTACTACCTAGTGAACACTAAACAGTGCACTTTACATCTAAACAGTGCACTTTACAAAGCATTTGTCTCATGTGAAAATAGTTTTTACACGAAAGATTTTTTTTTCCTTCTCATTTATTAAATCCAATTGCTGTAACGTTCATAGACATCCCAAGCTGCATACCAATAAAATTCGGAGGAATATCAAATACATAACTCAAAATTGTTGCCGTTGCATATCCACATTTCAGAAAATTGCTGAATCGCACAAAAAGGTCTACATTTTTAAATGCATATTTTGAGGATATTATCTAAAAATGGAAAACGTCATAAAACCACAAAAGCTCTGAAGGCAAGTCGCCTCCTTTCACTGAAAATATCGGTTTATTTAAAATGTCTATAATTTAGAAAATTACCAACTCTTTCCAACAGGAGATGAGGAGATAGTTACAGGAGAAGAGGTGACCGAAGACACGGGACTCAGCACAGATTTCAGCTCAGATGGGTGTCAAGCAGTGGCGGTCGAGTTGAACCAAGAAAGCGATTATTTCAACCGCACGTATTCAACTCTACAATTCAGTAATCCAGAAGAAAGCATCCAGCCTGAGGAGAGCACACAGTGTAAGAGCCTTTCTTGTTGTGACTCCGAGAAGCCCGTGTGTTCTCCTGAGAGGGGATCAGAACAACATGGATGTCAGTCTTTTAACACAGGGGCGTCTTTGAAAGGTTCAGAAGAAGCTGATGTGGAGAGCGATGTTCGTGTCGTTCATTCCGAGGAAGACTTTGATGGTCAAGGTGCATCAGAGGACGGTCGGCCTGTGGCGTCAGAGACCTTGAGCCGTTCTGGATCTGACTCATATACATCTGAACAAACAGAGCGATCGGTCGAAGAAGAAGAAACGGAGAACGCTTCCCTAAACACACATTCTCCTGCTCAAACCTCAGCACACCGGGAATGAGCTTTCACGATGTTAAAAAACTGTGAGAGAAGTTCATTGAAACAACCTCCGTTCATCTAAAATCCCATCAGATAATATAAGCGTTCTGATTCAGAACTATAAACAAAATGTCCAAATAAAACCTATTCATTATTTAAATGAAGCTAAAAACAAACTAAAAAGTTCACCAGGAGGCAAGCTGAATATTCAAATTAATCGTTATTAAGGTTCAATCCCTGATGACAGCCAATGTATTTCCGAAGGTTCATCAAGAATCTCAAACGAAACCTTAAGATGTGACGTCACTATGATGACGCTAAACCAGCAAGTTTCATTTTTCCTAACATTATTATACAGTATTTTGAAGACACGTCCTTGCGTATTTTGACTGGTGTATTTTGTGGGCAGAACATGACAATTTCGACAAGTTTAACCTTCTTTTTACACTGAGTCAAGTATAACACGCGATTCCTGTTCCATATGCAAAAGCTAAAGGTTCTTCTTTTTTCTTCGTTTTTGACACTGAATGTCACAATTCCAGCCACTCTCAGTTATTCTATCTTATTTATTATTTGTGATCTTGATGATTGTAATCGTGTTTGATCCGTAAAGGTTGGTGTAAAGTCCTTCTCCGTAGATCACCTAATGTTACACTGTAATATAGTGTAGAATTGGAACAATCATCAGCTCCAAAGCTTAAATTATATTTAATTACGCACAAAAGCAAAGCATCGCAATACACCAGCCATTTAGTTTTACACTCTGCTGCTATATTATTGATTTATTATTGCATCAGTTTATTTGGTTTGCTTAGACTTGACTTGTCGGTTGCGCCAAAACTATTTGTAATGATAGAAGGATTATCTTGTTGTATATGTCCTGAAGTCATTGAAATAAAGAGTAACATTCTCCATTACAAACGTCCAGTGAAGCTGGAATAGATCCATCAAATAAGTGGTATTTAACTTCAAACAATTGCTTCCAGTTAAATATAGCGCCCCTCTTATAGGTTATGAAAGGTTCATATTTTCGACAGTCTGACATGCATGTAATGCAGCGTCACAAAAACACTTTCTTTATCTTATAATATGCTTTTTTTATTGTACATGCTCAACAGTTAATTCTTTACTTGAATGTTAGTCTCTTAACGGTTTAACTCCTGCACACCTAACCCTAAGGTCATTTTTGGTAGTATCTAGGTAGAGCTTGCTTACATTTTGCACCCAAACTCTGGAATAGCCTTCCTGATAACGTCTGGGGTTCACTTAAGGTGTTTTCACACTTGGTCCTTTTCAGGGGTCTGAGGACGCTTCGCATGATTTCTGGCCCTTATGTGAACGATCTCAGACCCCTCAGAAGCGAACTGAGCCGAGACTTTCTCGGGAGACGGTCTGAGGACGGTTCACTTTCGGCTTTCTTGCATTGTGAACACAAAATCAGACTTGATTCTTCCTTTCTCAAATTCCGATGTAGTTTGGCCATTAGATGTCTCCGTACAAATCAGCTGTTCTTCTGGTAGATTTCTACAAATGATGTGCTTACAGCGCGCAAACATTTATTTTGATTTCAACCGCTTCCACTCTTGTGCGAGAGAGCTGCGGCCGTCCGCCTGACTTTTCTATTCGTATACGAGCTCGTACAACAGCTGGAACTAAACTACACTCTCTTTAGTGTCTAAACTGTCATAAACACAGTTGGTTTAGTCTCAACTAATCCAACTGTGAAGAAAGAAACGTGTATCAACCGATCTGTGCAGTATAGTAGTCTGCTGCAGCCTAATATGAGTATCATTATAATCATGCATTTTATATGCCTTTTTTCATCTGATTAGTACATTTATTTCTTAAATGGTGCATTTAAGAATACATGTACTGTACTTGAAAAATGTAAAGCCAATTTTATATTGTTATAGCAACCTTTAATAATTGATCCATGGAAATTAGAAATTTTAAAAGCTGAAATTGTATTTTATTGTGTGTGTGTGTGTGTGTGTAAACCTGTATCTGATCAGGAAATCATGCTTTTTAAAGTCATTTTACAGTTTAATGTATTATCATAGACATTGCCTCACCCCACTTATATGACATTCAGTTTTAAACTTAAAAACACCCTCAATCTGGACTAAAGAAACATCTCTTTAGCCAAGCATTCACATAATGCATCTCAGGGCGTTTTCACACTTGAGTCCTCTTTAAAAGAACCAAATTCAGACCCAGTTCTCTTGGTGTTCACACTGTGGTTATTCCTGAAGGAGGTCTCAGAAGCTTTTTTGGGTCCACTTAAGCAGGAATGGTGTCCGAGACCTCTTTGTGTTCAGACTGCTGCATTTTGGATCTAGTCAAGTTCACTATTTGATAGCTGACATCGTGGCCTCCAAAAACCTGAATATTTTCATCTTTTGCACAACGATAAAATACAATTTCAGCCTTTCAAATTTCCAACCTTTTTTTTATGTTGCAGTGTATCAATTATTAATTATTAATGCTTGGTTTAATGAGCTCTTTTGAACCAGAAGGGCTGTTAAAAATGCTAATTCATTAATTTCGGAACGCATAAAGATTTTAAAATAAGCAGTGCTTATGATATTTATAACCTTCTTGATTTTAATCAACACATTAAGCTATATGACAGCACGTGAATCTAAGCAGTGCTACAGTATTGTATTTATCAGTACTATATTTTTTAAAATGTTAGAATAAAATGCTCATAATCTTTACAGATTTAATGCAAAATGATGCAACCGCGGTTTGTCAATATGTTTGCTGCCTATTCAATTACGAAAATGAAATTGGTAAGCTAATGATAAATCCACAGTTTGTTTTAAATCTTTTTTGAAAGGGTCAACTACTAGAGACAGCAGGAGCGTGATTTGCAACAACATTTAATGCAAACAAACCTTCTTGACTGGAGCAAAACAAATAACTGTTTGCCACTCTGTCTAATCAAACCTGTCAGTGCAGAGTGCAATAACACCGTGATCAATAAGGAAAAAAGATTGTGTGCTGCACTTATAAAACAAAATTGCTCCGTTTAAAATGTAATGAACAATACCAAATTAGATAAGATCATTTAAAATGATTAAAACGAAGAAGAACATCTATAGATTAAAATTTTTGGACAGATTTCTAAGGCTTTTTTTATTGTTAATTCTACATTTTCCATAAGAGCAGCACAAATGAGACCAAGTCTAGGATAACAAACAAAACATTTTTTATTATTATCGTTTCAGACAACTTAAAAAACACAGAGACAACACAAAAACAAGTTGGTCTTGCCTACGCTATATATACACATCGTGCTCTTTTTTTCTGCAAATATTTACATTCAGTATGTACATGAAGTGGAAATGGAAAAAAAACACTTACCACAGTAAGATTTAATAGTAATAACAATACCACTGTTAACAGTAACAACAATATATATGTGCGCGTACATATATACATTGCAAAGTTTGAAAGAACAAAGGTTAACAAAACAGAAAATATATAGATATATAAAAAGTATAAACTGAGGTGTTACGTGTGGTTATCATGTGTTTTTCCAATACACAGTTTAAATTTCGATATGAATTTGATGGATGAATACAATGCAAACAAGTGAACCAAACTCATCTGCTCACTCATTCATGTCCATGTCTACAGTAAAAGACAGATAGGTGTTTTTTTCAATGCTGAACAAGCTACAGTACCAACAGATCACTTTAATGCATTGAAATAAAAGAACCCCAAAATAAATCCTACTTCACATGTTCTTAAACCTGTATGACTTTCTTCCGTGGAACACAAAAGCAGGAATTCTGAAGAATGATGAGAAATGTCATCCATATGAATCTGTGCACTAGATGCTGATGCCATACCATATTTTTATTGGAATTGCAAAAGACAAGTGCATTCAAGTGCAAAGTGTTCTACTGAACAAGGAGAGTCATACTGGTTTGACAACATGAATGCTGTAAATGAGGACAGAACTATTTAATTAAAAAAGCCTTTAAAGGCTGGTAGGGATTTATGACATTCCCAAAAAAGACATTTTAAATAAAACCTTTCAATTCAGGTTGGTCTTTAGGGACTCTTTAAAACATTTTAATGAGCAAAGATGGTAGGCATAAATGGACTCGGATGACTTTTTGTTCAATCCCATTTCTTATGCGTATTCCTTCATTTCACGAGAAATTGCGAAATTTGTAAATAACAGAAAAAATTTCACGAATGTGAATGAAATTGAGGTTTGACTCCCATCAAGGCACAAGTTGCTCAGTCGGCCTGTTTCTCTGTCGCTGCAGAGATAGAAGCATGGCCAAAGTGAAAGCAAAGCCATTCAGACTCACAGCCGGTCAAAAATGGTCATCTACTTTTAAGCCAGCAACAGAAAAAAAACATACTGTTCATCTGCAGACAGAAAAATTAGTGTTCTTTCTTCATAGTTGGAAAAGTACCCAACAAATGTGCATTTCTGTCTGCCTCCCAAAGTGGTAATATTTACCGTTTACACACCGGACACAAACCACGCACAACATCGTATTAATTAAAGCATTTGTAAAGTGTTTACCGTGACTGCACCATGTCAATGTTTTCCCTCGCACTGCCTCCCTTACACATCTGACCCTTCCCAGCAGCCTCAGCAGACAGACAGGGCGAGAGGACCCTGTCTCTGCTGGGTTTTCTTGAGCAGCTGTATACGGTTGTGGCAGTAGAATTTCACAGCCCTCCAGTCCCGGTGGTTGGTGACCAGCAGGGGGCAGAGCTCCAGGCAGCGCTCACAGTCTGCTTTGGCCGGCACTCGCAGCTCCATGATGTTTTGCACCAGGTGGGACTCGACAGCTGCCCGCTCCGCCTCAGACCAAGGCCTCTTCAGCACACCACGTTTACCTGAGACAGAGAGGAGAACGCATGTTAATCATTATTCCCGTGTAAACACCGCCCCTGCTGTGCTCCCCCAGGTCTAAGCGCACTGTGCTGAAACACCACCATCACAATGCTCCTATTCACATTTTACCAAAGAACAGGCAACTGTATATATTTTATCAATATATATGATCAATATATATGACCTTTATGGGAAACTGCATGCATTGTGATATGGTTTCAAATTACATACAAGCATTTCAATTTAGATTATTTTGTTGAAACGTTAAGTCATCTTGAGGTGCCCTTACAAGTTTGCTGAGACTCCCTTGATTGAGAAAAAACTGTTTTACATGATCCTGCAGACAGTGATACCATTTGCAAAAACCATAGACATAACCAGACGTGGAAATATTCTGGCAAGAAAGCAAATAATGATTTTTTGGTCCAATATACTTACATTAACCAGAATTTAAACCATTTATTCTGAACATCCACATGCTCAAACCAGACAGTGATACATAAACCAAAACAAAAAAAGAAAGAAAAAAAGGGAAAATTTCTGTTACTTTTTTTTGAAGGACAATATAAAAATGGTCAACATAAGAGTCTTTACATTTTTCCCACATTTGTGTGCTGCTGTCAGGGGCATTATATAAAATGACTTGAGTTCTGAATCACTCAGATACAGCATAAAGCATGACAAAGAATTAAAACCTGTAATTCCAATAGCTTTAGTGTATGTAAATCTCTTTTCTGAATGAAAGGTTGACAACAATATATTTTAATTGAAAATGATCTGCATATAAGTGACGTCAATGAATATAATACCTTGAGAGGTCAAATACCATATTAGCAAGAAAATACAACAAATGTATTTGCTATCAGATTAACATTTGAGGACAATGTCAGATAAAGTTTGTCCTACTCTAACACATATAACAGTAATGTTTAGTATCCATCTCATTACAGAAGATTTTGTCATTATAAAAGGAAGACGTGTTTCATGGCGAAGACAAAAGAGGACAACATGTTATGATGTTGTAGAGTCAATAAATCTTCTCCCTTGTTTAGTTAGTTTAGCTATATGATTTGAACAAAAGTTACACTTATCAGCCTTTAAAATCTGTTTTAGAACATGTTATTAACCCTGGTTTAACTGGTCCATGCTTTTACGTGTACACACAGATTATGTCACAATTACCAGTATTGTCCTCATTTCCTGGAACTCAGGAGTACAAAGGCATATTCTCACACTGCATGAGAGTCGCACAATCAGACTCACCGGGTTTGGGCTGTCCTGAGGCCTTTTTGCGTCCCGCTGAGAGCAAGGAGCTGTTCATCTTCTTGGGCCGGGGAGATTTGCCGTTGTTCGTGGTTTTCTTCATCACAATGGTGGTTGCAGGAGATGCTGCTTCTGGTTTCTCTTTACTCTGCTCAACATCGGAGTCCTCTGACAGCGAGTCGGCAGAGTTTCCTGACAACACTGAAAGAGAAGGGCAAGTATGACTGATGAGTCCAGCGCTCTTTATTTATTTACACCTGCCATGTGCTCGACATAACAATCCACTCACCGTCTAACTCCAGACAGATGTGATGTAAACTCATTCCTCGGAACAAGACGCCGTCTCTCTCTCCGCAAAGAACCACCCGACCGATCAGACCCATCAGCCCAGGGTCTTGACCTATGGTTGCACAGCTTTGAGTCACGTGATACTCCTTCTGCAAGAAGCTCTCCAATCGCTGTATGGCAGCACCGTGCTGTCCTTCCTTCTCACCCTCACTTAACAACAACAGCTGCGTGAGTATCGCCACCTGTCTGCGAACGCGTGTCTGCGTCAGTGCCCGGGGGTGCCGTGAACCGCTGGACCGTGCCAAACTACGTAGTAAGTCTGTCCCGCGCAGGGGAGTGGCTGGCGAATGAAACGGTCTGGCAAACACATAGGGGTTCTGTGGATCGATTCCCACCCCGGCACGAGTCTGCAAAAGCATCTCCAGACAGGCCTCTGAGTGTGGAGGGAGGATGAGCGGCTGTACTCGCCCACGCTTGCCTTGGACCCCGACACGAGGGAGATGAGGGAGGACCATCCGCTCGAAGGGTGAGAGCGAGGCCTCCAGTGGGGTTAGAGTTGGCGGGGCACCAGGCTGCACGGGGATGGGGGACTGGGGTGTGACTCGGGCCTGGTACTCTGAGATTGTCAGTTTGGAGACTTCACATTCACGGCGGCGATTGTAAAGAATGAGAAGGGCCAGGCTGGAGTGACAGAGGAGACGCCAAGCCTCGGCTGACTGGGGTGAGCGGGACAGAGAAATAAAGGCAGAGTGCTGCAGCCGTCGCAGGTACAACACCAGGGAGGAAAGGGAGGAAAGAAGCGGGAGCATGTGGGGACGACGCAAACTGAGGAAAGAGAAAAAGAAAAACGATTAGGTCAATTTAAATTGATATAGATTTTAGTGCTGGGCAACAATTATTCGCGATTAATCACATCTAAAAACTTTTTTGTTTATGTATGTGTATGTACTACGTATATTTATTATGCATAAATAAAGACACACCAATACATTACGCATGTTAAAAATATCTATTAACATATATATATATATATTCATGTAATATATAGTATATATAAATATATTCAATATGTGAACATTTTTCTTAAATATATACAGAATAGCTATATAAGAAATATAAGAAAAGGAATAAACTACTTCTTTGAATCCAATCGAAATTTCATTCAGATCAAGCTCAATTGGATTGATTAAAGTGTGTACATGAAGGATTTTCTGCCCGATTGAGTCGTCAATCCGATTACTAACAGATTATTTTGTTGCATGTAAACATAGCCAGTAAAACTGTTTTAAACACTGCGATTGTCTAACCTTGATAGGTCTGTCTTATCCTCTGCTCCGCTTTCTTCTTCTCTCCCTCCATTGTCCTCTCTTTCTTCTTTCGAAGGTTCTGACTCCTTAACAAGATCCACAAAGACTGGAGTGGGCAGTTCCTCTTCTTTCATCTTCTCTACCTCCTCTTTATCCTTTTTCATTTTTCGACCTCCTTTTCTCAAAGGAGTAGAAGGAGTAGGTGGGCTCCTCTTTAAGACAGACACGGGAACACCTCCTCTTCTGGGAGGAGTCGCTGGAGCAGGACTTTTGCGAGTAGGGCTAGAGAGGGCAGGGCTCCTTCTGACTGGAGACAAAGTACAAGCTGGAGGTGACTGTGGTGTTATGACAAGTACACTTGGCACAGGAGTCATTTGTAGGCATTGGGACTGTTTGCTGGATGATGGGAGACACGATTGTACACAAGTAGGGTCACCAGGGGTGCGTGCTTGCTCCAGGACAGTGCGCACATCCGGCTGGTGGGCGTGGTGTTTTTCCAGATGCCGTGGGAGAGATCGGAAGTGACGGCCACAGTAAACACATCGCTGTTTCTGTGCCACGGTGCTCTGCCCACGACCCACTGACACATTGACACTATTAGCAGCAACTCCTGCAGGCAGCGGGCACTTAAACACAGGTCTGGAGGGAGCAGCGGGCTGCAGTTTCGAGGACGGGAGGGAGTGTGGAAAAGGGGGAGGATGGCTGGGGGGGCGCTGAAGTGCTTTTCTCTTAGCATGTGCAGCAGAAGAGGACAGGGCTTTGTGCCTCTTGCGACGGTGAAGTGTTCGCATGCGTGTCTCTCCATTGGCATCGTCCGAGTCCAGGTCTGAATCACTGGGTTCCGAGTGAGACAGAGGAGAGGAGGAAGGAGAGAGAGACCAAGAAGGTGTGAGGTATTCTGATGCTGAAAGTGAAATTGGGCCGGACTCTTCCTCCTAAGGAATAAAAGCAAATGCATTTATAAGAGCTGTTAAAGGGCAAATAATCAGACTTTTGCGCTCATTTTACTTCTGTGTAACAAATAAACATTTTACATTTAATGTAATGACTGAAAGTGAAAAATGTAGGACAAAACTTATTTGTATCAACCTGAAAATAACTAAAAACCACCAACATTTCAGAAGGTTTTTGACCAGAATGTGGAGGCGGAAGGTCCTCAGACCAATGTTTTTTATGGTCAGTTAATTGCTATTAAAATTTTTAATTATGTCATTAATTGCTCACCCTATGTTGTTCCAAACCCATAAGACATTTCTTAAAATATAATCTTTGGAAGACATAATAAATAATCTTTGGAATGCAAATGAAGATATTTTTGATGAAATCCGAGAGCTTTCTGACTCTCCATAGACAGCAAGGGTCCTACCACAATCAAGGCCAGAAAGGTAAGAATATCGGCATAATAGTCCATGTGGCATCAGTGGTTCGACTGTAATTTTATGAAGCTTGGAGAATACTTGTTTAGTGCAAAACACAAAAACAACTATTTTATTCAACAATTATTTTCCTGTGAGTTACTATCTTTTGCAATGACAGACGCGTGTTGCTGCTGACGTAGAACATGCACGTGCTGCACCTTGCAACATGGTACTCTCCACAATGGCAGAAGACCACAAAAAGTATTTTATATCTTAATAAAATTACGATTGAACTACTGATGGCACATTTAGTTTTTTGGCAAAGTACTCGCTACCTTTCTGGGCCTTGAATATTGTAGTTGCATTGCTGTCTATAGATGGTCAGAAAGCTCTTGAATTTCATCAAAAGTGTCTTAACTTGTGTTCCTAAAATGAACAGTTTTGGAATGGCATTAGGGGGAGTAATTGATGACAGAATTTAAATTTTTTGAGTGAACTATCCCAATTTTAAACAATCAATCTAAATGTTGTTAATTCAATTTTTTTAAAGTAACAGAGCTGTAAAAAATGGCTGAACAATCAGTTTAAAGCACACCGACTAAAAAGACGCAAAGCAAAAAATGCCAACATGCACTGCGTTATAAAGAGAACATTTTTTATAATGGCTTTACAGGTTGCTCAATTCCAGGAGGCACACTCAAGTTTAAATTAATTAAAAACTAAGTTTTAAAATTACTGGATGAAAATGTGGGAAAATGGAGATATTAGTGTGCCATGGTGCTTATGCTTATAGTAAATGATGGCCAGGGGCACAGCAATCATTTCAGCAGGACAGGATATTCAGAAAGGCATGAAAATGACTGTTGCTTAGTAACTGGGTGTGTCTATGAATGTATTCGTAAAAATGTAATGTATATTTACCTTCTTAATGTTGCTCTCGTGGTCCAAGCTGCAATCAAAGCTACTAGGAGGCACAGTGCCATGGAAACCCTGAGAGAGGGATGCAAAATCATTACAAAAAAAATGTCAATCATGTGACTTAAGAGTGGGCTATAAAGTCCCTCCAACACTCTCACATATATATATATATATATGAATAAATAAAAAACCATGCATATAAGATCACGTCACAAACACACAAGTGATAAAACTCTCAACAATTTACATTATTTATTAGTAACAGTAAGCACAAAAGGAGTTTAAATCACTGAGATGTGCTAGCCATTGTCATGGTTACACTTACTGTAGCGTTTTCTCCCCACTCGGTCAAACTGTAATCCACAGTGATCTCCTCCCCCTTTGTGATGTCGCGGATCGCTATGACAATCAGTCGCACTTGATTTCCACAGTGCACTTCACGAATGCGGCAGTTTGGTGATGGGGGGTACGAGACTGCACCTCTCTCTCCGCTAGAACCCTCCTCACTCTCACTGCATAGAAGAAAACTACATCAGACAATACAGCAAACAAAACTGATAGAGAGAACCACATCACACCTGGGAAATCTTGCAGACTCGGTTTTCCAAACCATAGAACAGCAGAAGTCATGTTGTCTCTGCTTTCATTATTAACATTAATAACTTATTATTAGTTGATGCTGCTTTATGTATGCAAGCATATAGTTACTGATATAGATTAACCAGATTACCCTATATAACCTGGCATACATTCCAAACCCAGGACGAACGTCATAAATACATATGAATTTATAATTACAAAACACAACAACGGACATCATTGTTTAATATATAGATGGATAGATAGATAGATAGATAGATAGATAGATAGATAGATAGATAGATAGATAGATAGATAGATAGATAGATAGATAGATAGATATAAATAGATACATAAATAAACATATATAACATATATTTCTGTTGGCACTATGACTACATACAGCAATAAACAGATACAAACACACACACATACCATAAGCCCAGCAACACACTTTGATAAACACACACAAACATGCACACACATTCTCTCACTGGCCCAACGATAATAAACACATTTCAATAAACACACACACATACACACAGCTTGCATTCCAGTAATCCCCCACCTCCATACACACACAACATCTCCCAACCACACAACAAACACAATTACTTGCTATCTCTTCCTAGCACGCACACAGACACACACACACACACACACACACACACACACATACGTGCAATATCTCTACTCAGACCACACACACACATTCAGTCAGTCACTCACCAGAGCTGAGCAGATTGTGTTTCATAGTACGGTCCATCAGCAGCAGGCACTCTGTGTTTGTCCTCATGACCATCACCTGAAACACATATAATAGGGTCTCACATAGATATTTACACACTTAGGCAGATGATACACATAAAAACCTTGTCAATGTTACCATTAACAGGCAGCGAGTTGAGTCAGGGTCCATGACTGGTCTAAATTATGCACATTTATATTTGTTACAGGTCTCAATGGAAAGTGACAAAGCAACATTACTGAAAAAAGTTGCCCCATGTGACATCAGACTTACAATGATATCTGAAACATATACATTTATGATGTGCACATGAAGCATTGTAATTGGTTTAAAAGTCCAAACCGAATGAAAAGGCTCCATTTAAACACCTCATTCGAAATAAAAATGCTCAAACCAAATTAAATTGTAATCAGTTTGAGAGGGATCGGATAAACCTATCTTTAAACAAACAAACAAAATTTAAATTCTGCCATGTAAACGTGTTAAAGCCATTACTTTTCCTCTACGTTATCACATCAAGAGGTCGGGTCATCAGAAGTTGGCGGTGTCGGCAATGAAGTACATTCTGTGATATGGGGACACCAACAGTAGTAGACTAGGTAATACGAGGTATAGAATTATAGCTATACAGTAAAAACACATTGGAATGGAGAATGGTTGCTGTGCTATGAACTGCCATATCTACTCTTAGGACCAGAGTCAAAAACTGATCTCAATGAAAGCTTCTCTGCTTTTCAGCTTAGAAACAACACGATGATGATAGTGGCAAAAAACTTTGCCAATATGTACCTTTGTCATTTGTATTTATGTTTATTATAGATTCATAATTTCTGATCTGCTTGAATTTATAAGTGCTTTTTAGTATCAGAATACAATTCAAGTAAGATTGCCATTACAAAGGGACACACTGTTATTTTGTCCTTTCTTTAACATTAAGAAATTAAGGTGGTATGATGATCAGCTGGCATTGATCAACTGATTAAAGTCAAGCTATATAGGTTCTGTGTGTGTTGCAGACAGCCATATGATTTCTATGATCATGTTCTTGCCATATGACTGAGCGCGAATGAATGCAAGGGATTCAAATATTAGTCCGTTATTCTAAGCAAGAGCAAGCCAAGACGCTATTAAAAATATTAATACAAATAAGTGCTTCTTCCTCTAGTGATTTATTGTTGTTAGCCTATTTGCAGCGTGTCCAAAAACTAAAAGCACAGGCACATGTAAACACCACAAGGCATTAGATTACGTCTCACGTAAACACTCCACCAAATCTTTCAATAGAATAATTTTAATCGGAATGATAAAAAAAAGTGTACATATAAACATGGATATCTGATTAAAGCGATGGATCTTGACAAGCAGGAATTTCTGCTTGACTAGAGTATTTAAGAAGACTGATCATGTGACCTCCAACTAAATTGGAGCATTCTGGGAAATTAAGTGTTCTTTCATCTTACATAAATAATACATATACATACATATATATATATATATATATAGAAGATTTTTATTGCATTGCATTGAATCTGTTATTTAATACTAAAATCTATTATTTAAGGTATTACATTAAAATTTCAATAAAAATTCTTTCTGATTCTTTTGGTAGCTTCTGAATCGTGGAATAGGCATAAACAGTTATCAGTTGCTCACATCGGCTCTAACTGCCTACTCATATAGCAAATTAACTTCTACTGGTTACTTTCTCATCAGTGCTAACACCACTTTAGACTAGCTCCTGATATTTCCCAAACCAGCTCCTCCCTTTTTGATCTTTTTTTATTCTAACATATCAAAGGAACAAAAAAGCTAAAAAAAAATACACTTCACCTTTCTCTGGTCCATAGCTGTTCTCTGACATGCTCTCCTCTTCATCCTCTGTAGCAAAGACTCTGTCGCACACCTTCACTGGTGTCCCTTTTCTTTTCCTTCCACAGCCGCGTCTATGAAACACACACACACACACACACAAACACACATTACATTAAATGGACAGCCTGGCCAACTTAATCAGCAACAAAACATAAATCACAAAGACGAATCAATAACCTGGACATGTCAGTGGATCAATGGAAATCACAGCACAAATCTTGTTCAATTTTGCTTACGTTTATAAACGAATAACGTGTGGCAAGAAAAGAAGTTTAATTAAGACTTGTTTAAAGCAGCTATGCTGCTAAAAATAGCGCTACCTATACAATTAATCTTCCATACCTTAACTAAATGAAGCCTGTCAACTGATCTGAATCATTATATGAATCATTATTAATCCAGTCAGCATTAACTAACCTTCAAGAGGAAGAACCATTTCGTTGTGGACGTATTTTAACATAACACTGATCTAGAGCCAGTTTTACTCACAAATCTTTAATCATTAAAGCTCCAACAGAGAGTAACTGACCACATAAGAGTGTGTGTGTGTGAACTGCTGTTAATAGAGCTGTGTATGAAAGCCAAAGCTCTGCTTTCCACAGATGCAACTGTGAATGCTTAATTAGACAAGTGTAGAGATGTGCAGTCTCTTGGTTACAGATGTGTTCAGCCTGTGTGTGTGTGTGTGTGTGTGTATGTGCGCCTGACGTATTCATTGAGCTGTGATAAGACTCAGTCTTGCCGACTGGATATTGATCTGGCCGACCCTCCATCTGGACCCAAGAGCATATGTTTGCGTGTCTTTGTGTGCACACAGGCGGGCGGATTCATGTGTTCATCCCTCCGTCCACCATTTCAGGTCAGCTTTATAAAGAACTGTCATACAGATGATAGCAAAGACAAATCCGTGAAACTTAATCAGAGTAGCTGAAAGTAATAAAGTGATTTAAAAGAAATGAGGCTGTGTATAGAAGCACTCTTTAGTGCCTTCAGTGTTGATTGTTTAACAGATGGAATGTGACTTTCTGTTTATTTACTGTGTATTACTATTACTATAATAATCTATTTATTGACCATTATTAAATCGTTTGAAATGAAAGCCACAGTAACTAAAGATTTGTTTCATTCTTTTCTATTCACATGCCTACAAATGTGAGAAAATAAAACGTGCAAGCTCATCAGAAATAATTTTGACTTTTGAATGTGGATGAAGTCTGGATAATCTGAATTTGCATAATGAAAGAAATTTAACCAACTGAGCAGAGGTTGTCTCCTTAACCTATTTGTTTTACAAAAAGGTAATCTTAAAATATATGATTTCAGTTTAAAGTTGTGCATCTTTATTCTGAATGGTTTTAACATTTTGATTAAATATTATTTATCGTTTTAAAAATGCTTACTGGGGACACTTGGAAGCTTGACGAGGCCCTCTAGAGGGCCCTAAGTCTCCTTGTTGAGAATCACCTCAAATATGATGTCTTCTTTTACTGCAATTCAGTGGTTTACCGGTGCGTTTCCAAAGTCGATCGTGAGAACACTTTCCACAAGTTAAACTGAGATCCATTTAAATAACAGTCAGTGTTTTCTGTGGACATACTCCTGTCCAGCCTGTCAGTAAA
>NC_056699.1:19568564-19571064 GCF_018831695.1 Puntigrus tetrazona
AGAATGACGAAGTCAACACAACCTTACTGACTCATTTTTATTGAATGGAAAATTTAAAAATGGCTTTTTTGGGGTTCTACTAAAAAAGTCAGTGATACAGATCTGAATCGACATGAGGATGAGTAAAAACTGAATTTTCATGTTGCTTCTGCTTTGTCCTTGTGCTCCAAAAGACAGAAGTGGCATGCAACAAAAGCAACCAGCTTGTATCTAGTATTTGATTACATTGTATCTCACAGTAATCGTGCTCACAGATTAAGGGTCTGTGTTTTTGCATTCAACATTCCTGTGTTTCTATTCCTGTGTTTCTCACGCTAGATTGGCACTCGCATCTTCCACAGCATCTCACATACAACAAGTGGTTCTAAAACTGCAGCACTTAAGTAAAAAATATATATATTATTATTCTTTTTTTTTTAATATGCATCTCTGCCCTTTTGTTTTTTGCAATTAAAAATTAAAAGTCTGCAATTAAATTATTGCAATTAAAAGATTTCAAACATTTTTCATTAAATTCTTAAAGTTCAGACGTCAATTTAGTAGCTCTATACTTTTGATGTAATTCAACATCTGTTGTAGATTTTCGTTTGTCCATTTTTATTTCTCCTTTGGATTATTAGAGTCAAGTTAATGTCTCGATTATATATAAATGTGTTAAGTCTCCTAAACTATGAAAGAGCAACCTCTGAGCAAAAAAAAAAAATCCTCTGAATCAGCTCAGATTTAATTGAAAACCCCTCCGTTCAGGTTTGTCTTTCAAACTGCTTCAGTGAAGCTGTCTCACTCTCTTTCAGTAGATACATACAGGCTTCACACACAATGTGCATTTTAAAAACTCTCTGTGTCTATCTGTCTTCTGTCTCTCTCTATGAATATATATATTTCTCACTCTCTCACAAACACACACACACTACCTGTTCATCCAGATCTCCCTCTTCCAAACACAATCAACAAATACACACAAACTTTCAGTTATCCACTGGCTTTATACTTTACACACAAGTCCCTGTGATTACACATAAACACTCACTGACCCAAACACTGCTGTTCTCTTCTCTCTCTCTCTCTCTCTCTCTCTCTCTCTCTCACAAACTCACACACACACACACACACACACACACACACACACACACACAGACAGACTTACACAAACACACTCATTCCCTCCTCCTCTCAGTAACACACATGCGTGCGCGCGCGCACACACACACACACACACACACACCCCTCCCCTTCACTCAGTCTCAAACACACTTCCCCTCTCTCATGTACACACATCACACACTCAACTGACTTCACACACTCTCCCCACATTTGAAATGCACATCTTCTTCAGCACCACAGCTACACACTCACACACACCTTTCTCCTGACAAACATACACACCTTGATAGTAATACCTATTAGATGGTCCACTCCACCCCAGCCAAATGCACATATGCATACACATGTTTGTTTTTCTAGCATGGTGGGGACTTTCCATTGACTATTATTTTATCCTGTTTATAATGATATTTATGTTCACCTAAACTAAAACCTTACACTTAAAGAAACCTTTCTGCATTGATATTTTTATTATTTGGTATAAACTATAAGGTTTTTCTGTGTTGTCCGGTTCTCACAGTGTAGGTGATTTCAGGTTTTACTATCCTCAAACAGACATCTGGCCCCCATAATGTTTAGACACAACCTAAGAACACACACCTCTTCCAAAGACTCGGTCACATATGCACACCTTTTATCTACTGTCACATGCAATCACACACTAATTCTATCTCACACTTTCACTCTCAAACACTCTTCCCCCATTCTCACACACACACACACACACACACACATTGGATTTGCATGGTTTATGGGGACATTACACAGATGTAATAATTTTTATACTGTACAAACTGTGTTAAACCCTAAATCTATCCCTAACACAATTTATTTATTAACTTCATTCAGTTTGATTTGATTATTATAAAAAAATATAAAAAAGTCCCCCCATAATGCAGGGAAAACCAGGTACACACACACACAAATACACACAATCTCACAAACACACACACCAGCATATTGTGTCTGTCTTTGTCACGCACACTCACTGTCTTTCCCTCCCTCTCATGCTCTCACTCATACACACGCAAGCACACACACACATACACACACACACACACACACACACACACACACACACTGTACTTGTTCCTTTCTCTCACGCTCTGCTCTCTCCCTCCTCCCCTCTGCATTCACACACACACACACACACACACACACACACACACAAAAGCGCTCTCTCTGACACACAGACACACACACGCTCTCCCTGTGACACACACACACACACCCTCATTGACACAGACGCACACACACACACACTCTCCCTGTGACACACACGCAATCACACTCTCACACTCACACACACACACACACACTCTCTCTCTCTCTCTCTCTCTCTCCCTGTGACACAGACACACGCAATCACCCACTCACACACACACGCACTCACTCA